>NW_028277173.1:15422142-15574285 GCF_051122295.1 Plectrocnemia conspersa
TTCTTATTTTTCGGTACATTTATAAGCTTTTTTATTTCTTAATGTATAATTTAAGTATTATGCATTTCCTCAAAATATGACACATCAGTTGCACTCGCTTTTGTACTTTTTATATTTAAAATAGATTTGTTAAGCAATTTGAACTTCCCTATCACAAACCTAAATGCATTTCACCACAATAATTTTCAAAGAACTGTTTAACTATTAATGGATACAGTTATTGTGTAATAAAGTACGATCTCAGTCCCTCAAAGATTGCAAGTGTTCTGTCAATAGCAGAAAGTAGCAAGAGAACACAGGTGTTGCCATGCTAAAAACCTTTTTATACTATACATCTACATATTTCGACTGTTTAGAATAATGTAAGCACCACAACTAATTACACAATATTTCTACCCAGTTCCTACTTCAATCGACTGTAAATATTGTTTTCTTCTTGCCGTCTTACATCCCCAAAATTTGTATTGCGGTTATGAGGTTACATTAAATAGTTTGTCGATATGTCTGTAGTTTAACCAGGAACTGATTGGATATCTAAAAGTTTTACTTTTACTCCACAATCTGATTCAAACACATTTTAATTTATTTCCTCTTTGAAATATCAATTGGTATTTTTAAATCTTCACAAAGTTACTGAAACAACAATGGCTCAATAACATTAAGAATGACAGTTTAACATTTTGTTCTAATCAGTCTAAACTTTGGTTCGATAAGCTTTAGAAGAATATATTTAGATATTTAGATGAACAATCGGCCAAGATGAGATTGTGAATAGCAACCTAAAATGCAAAACTTGCTTCTTTAGCAGCTTTTTTTTGTCATTTTGGAAGTTGCCACCACTTTTAGACTAGCCATATGTTTCGCACATTTTAAGTGATTTTTTATGTACAAACGCCCACCACCAGTCACCGAAATTTTTGAGGTTCACTGTTCACATTTCATTTTGGCAATATGACGACAAACTTTTTTTAAAAACAGATAGTCCTTTTTTAATTTATCCACCTGCAATACGGATAACCAGTAACGAAAATCCATGTAAAACTCGTCAAAGTTTTTTACAATGAAATCTAAAAGATACAAAGTTTTTTACATTGAAATCTAAAAGATACAGAGTTTAATTTCGTTTTTTTATCAAATAAATAATGTCCTTCTTTAAATGTTTTTAAGTGATATAACTAAGTTAAATAAAACATTGTTGATTTATTTGCGATATCTCGTTTAAAGGTGAATATATTTTTATAAATTTATTAGTTTAAAATAAAATGTTATATTTTCTTATAAATACTAACCGCTCTAGTTAAACTTATTGTTTATGATATTATTCCATATTAAATATGATATATTTCCACTCTTATTTTCGAACCATTGCATATCATTTTGTGCGCAATTCCTTTGAATTTTTTTTACAATTTACCATTATTAATGAATGAAAAAAACGAATACATCTTTATTTGAAGCAAATCTTTAATTAAATATCTTATTATTACACATGTTAGAATACTAATACGATTATCATTGAATATATTACGTTTCAGTTTTTTTATTTACAATTATAAGTATTGCTTTGCATTTTTTACATACAGTTTTCTTATTTTCCAATAGAACTCATTATGTAAGCAGTGAGCAAACATTCAATGATGATTTATAATTTTATTTACGACCAAATTGCTGAAGCAAAAACACATGATCATACATAACCGTCGCAGTTAAATATTTGATGTAAATTTTCGACAAACACTCGCTCCGCTGAAACAACACTTCTTCCATTTTTTCGATGTAAATTATTATGTTTTTGTCTCACGAACACTTGCAACGCAATAAAGTTACCCAGTTGCCATCTAGTTATGTTCGTTATCGATTATTATACTATTAACAAGTTTTATATTTTGTAATGTTGATAGTGAACAACCAAGTGTTTCAGAGAAGACGAGAAAATAATATTTTTAAAATCTTTGATACATAATTTGATTTAATTTTTACTTTTACTTAATGAAATTTTATTTATTAAAAATCGTTACACGCAATATATTTTTTTAATGCTGAAAAGAAAATGATAAAACATACTGTAATTCAAATTCTTACATCAATATTTGATCGTAAAAAACTGAAGGTTATTTAAACAACAGTTCGTTTTCAATTTAATTGCGAAGTTATCGCCAAATAGTGAAGACGATCGCAGGCATTTATTATATGGCAATGAAGTGATCACAATAATTAGAAATAAATGTTATTGAGTAATTTGTTTTTCAAAAATAAATTTCAAATTAATTTTTATTTTTAAAATATATTTAAATATATTTTTTTTAAAGAATTATCCATAGTTTTTTTATTATTTAAGTTTTTAAAATATATAAAACTTTTTCCTTAAATATTTCAAATCAAGAATAATTATTAGCTTTATTTTTATGGGTCAATTTACTGTATGTTATGTGTTTTTCTATATATTAAACACAAGTTTTTTAATCTATTTTTATACATTATGAAGAAATCATTTTTTCTATGCATTTTTAGAAAATCAAGAAAAACTTTTTAAGTGCTATTCAATTTTAATTTTGTAATTATTTATTATAGTAATTCCTATAAAATAATACATACATTGTTAGTAAAATTGAAAATAATTATTAAAAAAGCAAACGGGTATATTTTAAAGTAGTATATAATTTTATATAAAGTTAAGAACTTACATTTTTGGTAAATCAAAACTTTATGTATACATATATTTAGAATAATTCTAATAGGAAATAAATAAATTATTATTTGAATGAATATGTGATTAAAATTTTTCTGGTGTAAAGATTTTTTTTAAAGTAATTTGTTACTTGAAAAAACACAACTCTTAATAGCTAAAACAAATCGAACCCATACTTTTAAAAAATACATAAATAAGGTAATAATCTAAAGCAGAATAACAATAAAGTCAGTTTTTAATTCTGTATTATCTTCATTTATTTTCTTCTTAAAATCTTCTCTTCTTAATATGTTATTAAATTTATTTTGACGTTCGTATTTTAATATATTTTTCTGGACATGTTAATATTATATCAATGCTTTATAAAATACGCATTTTTCGCAGCGGAAAAAATTCATGCAGTAAGAGTAAAAAGTTAAATGTCTACCCGAGCAATTCCGGAAATTTAGGGATATGATTGGCATTAATATCTTATTAATTCAAAAATAATGCATATATTTTACAATTATTTTGTATTTTTCAAATACTAAATACATTTTGTGAATTATACAATTAAAAACGATTCTAGTAAAAATTGTTATTAGACACACTTTTACTATTATAAATATTATATATATACATATATAATTTGGTATTAATCTGAATAAGTAGATATCTCAATAAATATTACGAATTTATATTGGTTCGAAATATTTATTTGTAATCTAATAGTATTTAATTGCTCTATAACACAATATTATATAATTCAAAATCACAAACATTGTTGTTATTATTGTTATTTTTACTATATTTAATTATATACCTATGATTTTAAAATAATGAAACTTCTTCACGGATATAAAATGTAATTAATTACAAAATGTCAATAAGCCTTTTGATATTTCGAGTTGCCTCATTTTAAAACTCGTTATAATTTCGTGTTATGGCATTGTTCAAAATATTATAAGATTATTATAAACTTATGAATTTAATTTATTTTATTTTTAATGTGTCTATTGAGCAACGTGCGTCGCTAGTTGACTTTATTATCAAATTCTAATTCACGCACTAGGGGTAGGTAAACTGGTTAACCTATTATCCGCATTTGGCAGTGGCGCCACTGTACGGTCCCTTCTCTCCTTCGCCGCCGCTCTACCTCACCTCGTTAAGTAGGAAAATTAAAGAATTACGCAAGGGCTGCATTGGTAAAATTTTATAAAAAAATAAACAAAAAAAATATAAATGTAAAAGTGATTTGTATTTACTTACTTAGTACTTTTAAATAGTATGATATTTATTAAATTTAAATTTAAATCTTAAGCTAATTAGTTTCTTATTATATTTGTATAAGTTTTAATTTTAAAATGTCTCAAAAAGTCTTCGATGAATCGATCGTAAGCTTTACGGTTGATTGAAAGGGGTCAAGCACAACAGGTGAGCATTGTGATCACACTGTCGACTTGCAGCGCTTCGATTTTTTCCGGTTTATATATATTTAATAAAAAAATGATAAAAAAAGAAGAAATCCGTCCCTCGCTTTTGGAAAATAAAACAGAGTATGTCTCTCCTTGTTTGGCGTTAGCATTCTTTGGTTCAGTGTCCCTTTTCTTTTTTGGCCGATTTGTTGCGACTCTAGTGGGTCGTATCGCTCTATCTGGCTTTGTGGGATGTTGCACCCTATCGGCGGTGGATTTAGGAGTCGGTTTCGTTCGAGACCGGGGGCGCAGGCGCCCCCGACAGAACCTCCGCCGGCGTCGACCTCTCGTCTCTCGCAGACGACGTCGACCCGAAGAAGACGTCCAGCCGCGGCCGGCAAACTGTGTCTGCTAAAATGTTCCGATCGGACGAAAAGTTTTAAAATAAAAAATAAAAACTGAAAAAGTGATAAAAAAATAACACAAAGCCGCGCATAATATTAATAAAAATCGGATTGAACATGATAAACGGGATTGGTCATGTGCGTGAAACTTGCTCCTGGACAACGATTGGAGTATGATCGTGCGTTCGAACGGCAAGATAAACTATCGGCGTGTTGTTTTAAAAATAAAAAGTGAACTGGATCATTATGACTTGATCACGTGGCTTTAAAGTTTTGCTTCGAAATGTTCGCGAACGTCAGACACTCCTTGCATTCCATCCAATTGCTTCGTTAGTGAATTTCGTTCTCCCTTAGCCAAATATTAATTTGTTGATACTGAGCTATTTTCTGTTTGTTTGTGATTTTTACTCTTGTACATCCATACTTTCACCCGACTGATTAACCGAAATATACGTTATTTGTTATTAAAAATAATAACCGACTCGTTACCGTTGCTGTTGGCACTTGTGCAAATTTGTTGAGTGATTTTTATCATTATTTATTTTTATTTTTTATTTATGTTGAATATACGCTCAAGCGTAAACTTGATGCGTACATAGGAAAGAAATCTACTGGTGAGTAGCTGAAATGCATTTTTGAATTACGCATGTTATTTATATTTACATACTCGTTGTATGACCACAAAAAAACAACAACAACACAAATATATATATATATATATATATATATATATATATATATATATATATATATATATATATATATATATATATATATATATATATATATATATATATATATATATATATATATTAAAGTACCCTAATTTTGTATACTAATCAAGTCAATAAATAAAGTCCTAGACATATTTAAAATGAACTGAAAGTTAAGAATATTAAAATTTAATTACATTAAATAAAAAAGTAAATTAATAATAATAAAATTAGCAATAAAAATAATGGGCGTAATGATAATAACATGCTTAATGTCTGAATTGAACAACACATAAGTAAATTATAAATAAAAATGATATATTGACACATATAAAAATTATATATTCTTTGCATTAATATACATTAAAATAATCTAAAAATTATAAATAAATATAAGATAAAATGACATTATACATGTTCTTGGAAAGTTATTGTCATATTAAATAATACAATTGCAATCAAAGAAACTAATTGCGTACAAAAATAATTACACTTCTGTACAAGAGATGTCTCTAAAAAATAAATATTTTTCTTTTAACGAAGAGAAATCACTACACATAGTATGTTGATTTGATAATATGTTTGTTGAGCTTTTGATCCTTTAAATCTCCATGTACTTATGTATATGACTTATACTTGCACATCTATAACTAAGAACATTGATATGCTCTTAGTTATTAATGTATAAGATATATATAGACGTAAAATTTTTAATATCGAATCACAAACTTTTATTTAAAGTTAAAACTAAAAATATTTTAATATAATTTTATAATTTTTTTTAAGAAAAGAAAATCTTGTAAATAAAGTATTAGATATTAAAAAGTAAATCTGAAATATTAAATATTGAAAATTCAGTGAAAAAAAGCTCGATTTAAAAAGTGAATATTTTTTTCATATAATTTTCTATCAAGATATTTTATTTTATTTTTCAGTTACTCTACGTACAAATTTTAAATTTTATAAGCTTTTCGTGTTTATATATTCATCCGCCAAGTTTGGGTAGTAAAAGTGTTGTTATAAAAAATGCTAGTATTAAAAGTTAAAAGCTAGTGTTTCGATATATGTTTTGCATGTGCATTCTCAGTTTACAAAATTGATATTAAAATCGTCAATATTTGTCCATATCACACACACCGGACTAATTCACTCAAGAAAATTTCGCGAGAGGACTGGGGGTGGTTTTTTCCCCTTTCGAGGGGTGGTAGGAGAGTGGTCCCGAGACTCTCCCCGCCGGCTACCTTCAGGAGTTGCAGGGGAGTTTTTAGGGAGCACGTGGGGGGTGAAAGCGGGTGGCCGGGTCCAAGGGGTGAGTGAAGGGGTGCGCCGGCGCGGGCGTCTTCAACCCCTTCGCCCCCGGCGCGTCTCCTTATAGTCAGTCGGTCCCTCAGCCGCCCATTGCTCGGCCGGCGCCCCGCCCGCGAGGTCGCCGCCCAAGCCGCGGCCGCCTAAGCTCGAAAGCTCTCCGAAAGCTCGAAAGCTCTCCGATACTCGCACGGGCAAAGTTCCTCGCGGCCGAAGCTTCAACGCACCCCGAAGCTTTCGGTAGTGTTTCGCGCGCGACAGTTAAAAAAATATTTACTAACAATATTTACACAATCGAACGTTTAACAACAATCGACAACAAAAAAATATTTTGACTTTTATAAAAAAAATATTAAAAATAAAAATATATTTAATTAAAACTAAAACGATTCGTTCCTCAAAATTTTGTGATTTTAAAATTAACGAAGATCAGTGTGGATATTTATTGATGAAAAAAATTAAACAAGCTTTAAAAATAATAAAAAAAAGTTTCGGATATATTGCATATTTTAATATTACAATTTTCGGCAAGTTGTTGTTGTTTTTTTCGTTTTAAAAAAACTACTTTATAACAAATATTATTATGTATATTTACAATATATTTATATAAATAATTAAATAATGAGTGACTTAATAACATCAGAGTGATTTGTGTGTATTAAATTTATTGGAAAACGGTTAGTTTAATGTTATATTTTAATAGTTAAGAAGTGATTTTAGTTATTTATATAGCGGAGATTTATTCACAGAATGCTTAAGTTGATATTTTACTGTGCACGCTTTCTCTATCTCTATCTATGTTTAGATATTTAATAAAATTAAAGTTGTTCTCTTATATCACAAGTAAATACAATTTAAATTAACTGAAATCAGCTCTCGACTATAACTTTATATTTTTACATAAAAGTAAATCAGATTATGCATACATACATATATACACATGCGTCCCCGTCAAGTTCTGCAATATCAGCTCTAAAGCTTTTTATAAAACGAAACTTCCAGTTCGTTGCCATTGTTTGCTATAAACTTTAGGGGATTCGCGTGTATTCATTCGACGGGCTAATAGCAGCGGTCTCGAAGAAGAAAAGGGTTGAATTTTGACGTTATTACGATTTTTCGTTATTACTTGTGTGCCCCCGTTGTGGTATTATTAAGAAAGTGTGCATGTAAATATATATTAAATTTAAGTATTATTTTATTTTTATGTTTATGTATTTTTTTGTATTTAATAAACCTTATTTTAATTTATTTATTTTTTATTTTATTTCCTTTCCTTTAAATAAATTTTTATTTTAGCTGCAACTGCAGTATTTGATTTTTATTTTTATTTATATGTATATATTTTTTATTCGTTGTGCATTTTCAAGATAATAATAGTAGTGACATTTTAACATATACTAAATATGTGCAGTGAACTTTCGATTATCTCTCGTTCACCGAACCGATATAATTCGAATTAAAATTTGTACACGTTATGTATACATCGAATTTTGTTAATGTGTAGTTTTATGATACTATAATCACAAATAAAATAATACATTTAGATTTAAAATAGAAGTAAATATATGAACACATATGAAACTACTGTATACCATAAAATTATATTAATGCTACTCACCGCTAGAGGTACAAGTAGATCAAGATGAAATAGTAATATAGATCGAGTAAAAATCTTTTTATCTCCTGCTCTTAGATTTTGTATTTATTTATTTTTAGCATTTTTTTTATGTAAGAAATAAACAGCAAATAATCTAATAATTTCCAGTTACAAAGATTTTAAATAGATACAATTATTAATTTAGTTAAGTTCTTATTCATTTAATTTATATTTATTAGAGCACTTATTTGATTATATTTATTTAAACAATATAAAACAGTAGATAGACTGAGACATTGTATACATAGATACATATTTATCTCAAGCGTCAAATCTAAACTTTTACACTACATTTCCGGTCGTAGTCGACCTTTCCACGGCACTTCTACGAATCGGCCGCAAATGGTCGCGTGATTTGCCCCGTGCCGTTTAGGACTCGCTTATTTAGCCCTTCTACGCAAATGAGACATTTCCTTTTCCGGTTTTGCCATCACTTTGCTCGGAAGTTTACAAGAAATACACGCAAACAATTAGGCAATTCCGCTAAGCGTCGCTTAAATTATATCAATTTCACTAACGCCGTAGCACACGTCGTAGCACGCGTAGCAAGGATAATTTACATATAAGCACGCTTGAAAATTTTGGCATAAACGAATCACATATTAATATAAAAGTCAAATAAAAAGTAAATAAATATTGAAAGCTCTGTATTAATATTTTTATGTATATGTACTATTTTGTATTACTAAAAAAATGTATTTGTATATACTTCAATTTGTGAAAATCAAGTATTTTTTTAATATATTTAATGCTACTGAAAAATTTAAATACAATGAAACAATTTAAAATCAATGTTGTTATTAACACAACAACCGTTTGAAATAAATAAAATGATAATATTGTATTAAACACATTATAAAAATATATATTTAGTTAGAACACTATCGTTTGAAAATATATTGCTTAAATGATTTTACATTTATTATATTTTTCATGAGACAAGAGCATTAATTTTAAAATAATATTTTTTGGATCACTATGTCTGCATATACAGCATATTCAATTTTGGTTTAAAACTAAATATTACTAAAAAAAGTTACAAATACATCAGTTTACTATAAAATATTTTGTTAGCTCAATAAAATAGTATTACATATAAATAAAAAGTATTAGGACATCTATCGGGATTTTTATATATTAAAGATCCATTTGAAAAAATCAATGATTTAGTTCATCACACTGCCAACAGATGTCAAAAATTGAATAAAAATCAATATATTATATTACTTTTACAGATTGCCCATAGATGCCTCACTACTGTTATTTTAATATGAAATCGTATATTAAAAATTTGCATCGCGACTTAATCGATTTTTATCTGTCTAAATCTATCTATATATAAATTCTTTAATAATACATTTTTATTTACATCAAATTATTAAAACATGACGTAAAATCGTATCGTTAGTTCATAGTGATATTATGTGAGTATCTATGTACATGCATTGGTTACATTAAGGGCAATTAGCTCTAATCGATTGACACCACGACAATTAGGGGTATGTGTTACTATCAGCTGTTGAGGGTGTACTTGCATGTGTAACGAAACTATCAAGCAAATTGCGTCAAACGTCATTCCCCTTTCAACTTGAAATAAAATAACAAAAATACATTCATCGATGTAAATTAGCGTCCAATATAAAAATAGTAAATTAAATATTAAATTCAGAAAATATTAGAAAAAATAGTTTTGCTATCAAGCAATAGATGGCGGTAGTTTGCATGAAATTTTATTCTAAGCGCGCGTAAACTAACTATATGAATTTTGTTTCTTTTCAGATTCAGTAGATAATCCAAGATCATCATAATAAGTGATCATCATCGAAAGTGCGATTGATTCATACGAGTATTCATGTAGGAGTTGCATGTCCTTGTACAAGGTAATTTTTATTCCGCAAATTTACAATAATACACGTATTATATATATGCAATTATCGAATCTTAATACTATATAGTCACATATAAATTATTATTATTATTATTGTGTGCACTTATTGTAGCAAACACAACAAGGGAACTTTGTCCTTGTTGATAATTATTGTGTTGGTTCGTGGGCGTCTGTTTTATTTGTAATCTGAAACTTAGCCGGCGTTAAGTCACGAGTGGAAATTAAAATTGATCATTAGTTTTTAGTTATCGCGTTATTTTTTTTTTTTGGAATATTATTTAAAAGCGAGAAAGAAATGTTTGCGATAAGCTCAGTTTATCTCGGCGCTGCAGAGACGGAAACGGAAAGGGCTTAAGATAAAAGCTACATAAATGAAAGAATAAGATAATTCGCAACAGCTGTTGATTATTGTTGTTAAACTGTGACAATTGCTCTCTATATGACACAGAAATTAGTAGTTGTTTTAATATTTTTCATCATTTTGACCGATTCTTTTCAGTAGACGCTCAAAATAAAATGTTATCTATAAAACACATACATACTAATTGAAATGAAAGCGTATACAAAATTTTCTTAGTAACTTGACTTAAAAGTCGTTTAATTATATCTACAAAATCCTACTAACTGTAAATAAATTTTAATAATTATTGTTCTATTTAATATCACACATTAAATAAACAATAGACCAATGAAAAATAATAATTTTCTTTCAGTGTCTTTTAAATGCTTTTTTGTATTATTTTTGGCAAAATTATCGTAAAATAGTCCATCGACCCTCTTCTATGATTTAAAAAGGGATACACCTAATACGATTTTTGTATAAAGCTATTCAAATGTATGCATTATAAAAATAAACATACGTATACAATAGTATATAGTTATTAATTTACTTGTACGACTTTTAAAAGTATATTTTTTTTTAAATATACATATTTATATTTTTTAATAATTTTTCAAATATTTTTAAATATTGTAGATACCTAACACTAGAATAGTGGTGCGCAAACTATTTTTATTTCCGACTCTCCCATTTTGTGACGATCCATACTTTTTTTAATTATCAACGTAGCTTAGTCAAATAAAATTCTTTGTGGGTTACATTTTATAAAACAATAGTTTTATTTATACACGTGGGAATAAATGTATTTTTAATGTCACATACTTTAATTATACCAATTCAATGTAAGGAATGCACTTGCAAAGAACTTATGATTATTTATATGTTCGAATCTGTTATGGAAATCGCAAGCCGCAAGCCATCCTTATCACGTGTTGTTTGTTCGGCAGTCGCTAAGAGACTGAGAGAGTACGCGATCTGCATCGCGTCGTTTGGCACTCCATCTGGCAGCAATTGGGCACTTTGCTATTTTACTGATAATTGATTATCTTTAAATGTAAGTCCCATATTTTTTTATGAATTTTTCGACCTCAATAAAGTATATAGCTACGGTTTTAATCATTACCTACGTTATAAATTCTTTTAATACATACAAATTTAATAATAATCACAATTAAGTGGTTCTTTATTTCTGGTACTATATTTTATAATTTAAATTTCTTGAATCAAGATTAAATAATAACAAATTAAGGAATATATATATATATATATATGAGCATAGTTTATATTTATAAAAAAGAAGAGTGAGTGACTCTAATTATAAATGTAAAAAACATTACTTTTTATTTATTTATTTTAAATGTACTTTATAACATGGCAACCGTCATCCTAATTCATTACAACGGTATAAAAAATAAACATATACTTAGTAAGTAATAAGACAGATTACGTTCAAAGTCTGTCAATCAGTCATAGCTATTATATTAATTACAGCTAAAATTATAGATATCATGCGCTGATATTTTAGGATTTTAAATATATAAATATCCTAGATACGATGGAAATTGAAAAATTCTAGGGTTCGTATGGAATTTGAACCCAGTCTTTTTAGGTATTAATCACTGATGGTTGCTTGATATAATCTAGTGCCAAAAACGCTATAAATATTTTTTCATGCGCCATGCTACTTTTTTATATCAACGCTGTATCTACTTCCACTATCTAATTTTTTTTTCTTTTTCATTTATAAATAAATCAATATCTCTTGTCTCTGACATTTTTTTGCAAAGCTAGAAAATTTAAAATAGCCAGATCTTTCAGATATTAGTCACTAACTTATACCACTGGTCTATCGTGCTATTAAATACTTGATTTTATAATAAAAATATATATGTTTATATTTTGAAATCTCGGGATTCATTGCGATTTTCGCTTACTTTCTTTTTATATTTCGGCCGAGATGCTCCAGCCATGGTCACGAATTATCCGTAACTGCCGCTTTGGTCCTTGATCTTGTCATAGTTACACGTTTCGGTGAGGCAGTATTAATTATATTTATTAATTGTCCATTTGCCCGCGACGCGTCATTTGTGTCTGTGTTAATGTGTTTGTGTAATTGTGTGGCAATTGACGATTTTATGTGATTTTTTCGCAAAGACTCCAAAACCGGAAGCCAAGAGATAATATGCTACTATTATCTCTCTTGTTTATAGCGATATTTTTGTGAATTTCTAATTCAAGCGACTCGCGTTTTGTATGAACAAAAAGATTTTTAATATAAGCTAAGGTTTTTGTGCTACTAAAATCAATTTTAGGGTATAATTACTATTTTTTACAGAATTTTTGTGTTCATTCTCTCGGTGTGCGATACGTCTATTTTATCGCAATCTGCACACGAGATTTTATACACACCTTGGGATTAATTTTTTACGCGATCTTTTCCAATTGGAAGCATTGAACCAATTTTGTTTTTAGATAGGAAAATAGTTCTGATATTGCGCTTCATTAGGATTCTTCCTATCTTTTCTGTCACCCCTTAGATGTATGGAAGACGTGCATGTCCTATGTAATTTTTTTTGTTTTCTTTTCTGTTGTCTTTAGGTTTTCTTTTTTTGAAAAAAATTCAAAGAGAGTTTTAGTGTGCCAACATTAGTAATAAAGTTCAATTTATTACCAAAAAAATATGTCTAAATTAATTAAAATAATAGGAGATTTTATTATAATATTATCCTATGAATAATTTAAAGTAATTAACTAAGCTGATGTTTGGGATCTAATTTTAAAGAAAATTATAGCAAATTACAGCAAGAATTCATAAAATATATATTTGATGCTGTATGATAATTTTCTTAACCATTAATTAAAAAACTTTATAAAACTACAAACAAATAAACATTAAATAACATTGCTAGTTAATGATTGAATAATAAAAAAAATATTGTTACCGAAGCTAATGGCTCATGCCAAGGAACTAAGAAATAAAATATTAGCCACAATATAATTTTCTTAAATATATGAAAATGTATTGTATGATTGCTTTTCTTATCTATGTTTGTTGCACTCTTATTCAATACTCAATAAAGTTTGATAAGGATATATTCTTTCGGGTTTTAGACAAATCGTTTTCTACGTGCAAATGAAGCGCGTTACAGGCGTTAATATTTATTACACGCGCCCACGAGAAGAAAAAATAATTATACGGTGCATTCGTATAATTGAACACGAGCCCGGAGTGCCGAGAAGATAAAAAAGTATCTTCCTTTACAATGGAAGAGGTAGTTTCGAGCGTCGCGTTTGAAAGGAAGCGTTGTGTTCACAGGTGATGCTCGCAGCTATTCCTTTTCAGAACGTTTCAAGGGTGCAAACGATTTTACTCCACAAAGTTTCAGATGCGATTAAAAACTGAAACGTACCAAGAATGAGATTTCACGCGGATGAAAGTAGTATAAAAAGAGAGAGAGAGAGAGAGAGTACAGCGAAATTATTTGCATTGCCGCTCCGCTCTTTAGGGGCCCTTCAGCTGAACGGTGACTCGTGTGAGCGCTCCTTTATCCTTGGCGATTCTTAAAATTTAATGATGCCGGGTTGATTTTACACCAATAACACATGTACATACATACATATATGAAACTTACATTTTATCTATTTGGAAATATTTTTAAGATTCTTTAATTAACATCTTGATATATGCAATTGTATCATATGCCCATGTAATAATTAAATTAAAAATATATTACATTCCCAAATACGAGAAACATTTGTTAGATAAGATTTATCTGATTACGCCTCTCTCTTGGTATGGTCTTGGTTTTATTATTTTATTTTCTATAACTAATTTAATCAACATTTCTTCGGTAGTATCTACGAGTAATTTTGAGTGAATCAGCTATGAAGCATTTTCATAGATTTTATACTTTTTGTACTTTCTATACCAGGAGTTCGCAATTTAAATGTATATTTTATATATAATATATTTTAGCAGCAATATTATCTTGAAAATATTAATTAAATATATTTATACATTTTTGCTGATGGGAGAGTGAAGTACATTTTGTAAAGAAAAGAATTTTTACGGAACGCATGTTTCATTATAATTTATTGACTATTCAAGTAGTTATACATATTAATAAATAGATTTTTATAACAAAAAATGCATATACATATAAAAAAAATAATCTCCCTTAATTTCCTTGACAATCGTATTTCCCCGCTCGCGTTTTCTGCCGTCATTCAATTTCGCCGAGCTTTGACGACGTGTGCGAGCTTAAGACGATTAGCGAGAGCTTTTCCACGTTGCATCATAATTAGTCACCGATTGCTACATGCTAGTATCCGTATAGCCAGATTAAGAGATTTAGGTGGAAATTAATGTCAAGACGGAGACGCTCCGAAACGGACCCGGTGATGTCACCACCGTCATAGGTGTAGTTCCGCCGTTCGGCAGCTTCCGTTCCATCATCAGAGCAGACTCGCTTCCGGTCAATTGTTGCCATCGTTAACCTGGCCAGGTTCGACGACCGAGAAAATGGACTAGCCTGTAACGATCACTATCTAGCGGACAATGCATTAAAATAAAATTATATTATACATAAAGGATGGAGGAAATTATGTTTTGCTATGCCAAATGATTTTTGTTCAATACATCGTTTGGATGTTCATATGTATTCACTATTCTTCTTTATGAAAAACTGCACATATTCAAGCCTTTATTTATTGTTTTAAAACGCTATTAATTGGATATTTATAATATATAAATAGCTCTACTCTAGCACACTTCGTTTATTTTTGCCTAAATTTAATCAATTACGTCGCTAGAAAACGAAATAATTTATTTTACACGAACAAGCATATCGAAGTACTATTTTTTCATATTGTGTATGTAAAATATATCAGGTCAATCGATATTATGCGCTATTGAAACGAGTTTTCATGTGATTAGATAAAGTTGTCTGATAAAAACGCTTTTCCGATTCCCTGTCACGAATTCCTAGCAAAATATAATGTGCAGTATAATGCATTCGCACGCTCATGACTTACGTGCATCGGCTTTATGACCTTACCTGACTTCTATGCGAGATTTTCCGAGTCGATAATTGCTATAGTTTCAATGAATTGTCTATCAGAGGGTCAAAGTAGCGAGAAATCGAAGAATTGGCTCCCATAATAAAACATTCGTTTTTTGCCACTCATTCGTTTTAAAAAATGTTGGTATTGGAAATATATAATATAATTTATTATTTGCATAAATTAAGATGAGGATGTATAAATGTTTTTTGTACATGATAATAACACTATTATTTTATGACATTAATGATTTTATTATTATACTTAAAATAATGTTTGCTTTTAATAATTCATAGCAATATGTCTTATAAACTTTATTATATTATTTTAGACTATATTTATTTTGAATAGTCAAGAAATATATGCTAATTTTTAGTCTTGTAATTAGTTCCTTTTAAAGTATATTATTTTATAAATTGATTAATTATATTATTAGCGATTCTAACTTATCTTTATTGTTTGTAATATAAATTTAATAATTTTGGAAAGACAATGAGCTATATAGTTTACTCTTATTAATTAAAAATAAAATTTATTATTTTCTATTCTATACATATAAAATGTATATCAGTTAATTTTCGTATTGTTCCTTTTCTGATTTTTTACAAAGATCTTCATTATTAGTAGAGGCATTATTAACTATTTTTTTACCAAAAAAATATATATTGACATAATTTTACAGTGAAGTCTAAGCATGTAACTAAGACCGTTTCTTTTGCATATCCTTCAAGTTTCGTTTTATGGATTTGCTATATATATATATTTTTCTCTTTTATTTATTCGGTCATTTAAAAGACAATTTATTTTCTGACAAATCACCAGCGTTGTCAGCCGCACATTTTCCACAATTGAGTCGTGTCGGCTCACAAGAATGCCATTGTGGGAAAACGAGCACGGAATTCCTTCACGCCAAGTTCTTTCAACAAATGCCATTGGCTGACCTCTTCTTACATTCCCTCCCACGTCCGAAGAGTGACCAATGGCGACAGCTTCCTCCTCAGCTCACCTGCGAACAATAATGACAATCAAATTATTCCGCGATCATTGTTAGCAAAAGAGCATAAGTGCAAAATCAGGATCAAGTCTGACAAATCACAAAATCAAATCGCCGATTTGAAATTGAATGCGTTGAATTAACGACCGCGCGTTCCCCTCGACCAGCGCATATCCATCTTACGGGTGGCAGCACAGTGAAGGGTGCCGATGTGCAGATGCCACTGGTGGTGAACAAGTCAGGGTGCGAAACTGGCTCCGCGTCCACTTTTCCAGTTTGCAGTTGTTTAAAGCCCGACTTGAAAGTGCAATAGGTCGGTCTTGCTGCGCTGAAATGCAGTGGCGTATAAATACTAATTTTAAAAATATATTTATTTGATACATACCATTTTTAATTGCCTGAGATTTTAGCGTTGATTTGTAAATTTCTATAAAAATAAAAATCAATTTAAGAACAAATATAAATTCTAGCTTATCTTTCCATATTTTGTATCCTACTTTACATAGCTTTTTATCATACCAATAATTCCATATTTTCTGTCATCGTTTCTGTTATTATTTTGGTCCTCTTTTAGTGAAACTGGCGATTGAGAAGTTACTGAATTTTTTTTTCATTTTTAAACTGTTACACTTAAAAAGTAATATGAAAATAATATCATTTAATGTGTAATGTTTTATTTTTCGGCTCTCTATTTATTTAAGAAAAATAATATTAACATCTATTCGATCTTAAATAATTTTAACGAAATTTTTTTGTAAATCTGCAAAACTTAATTAAAAATAATCATAAAGAAAGCATAAATTGTCTAAAGATATTTTTCATCATTTTATATTTATTAACTATTATTATTCCATTGAAATATAACAAATGTTAGCTTAATGCGTAACAACTGTGTAAACACAATCAACGTCTACTAATTAATTATGAGACGCTAGACTAAAAAAAAATCTGTAAATCAGTGACATTCATTTTATTATCTATAACACAGTATTACAGCTTACAACCAACATATAATATAAGACTATGGACAACCTAGCTCAAATTTATTTTAAGTATTCATCCGTGAAATTGAGAAAATCTATGAAAACCTTATCAGTGATGATCAATCGAATCATTAATTCTGATCTCCCAGATACGATTGAAATTGAAAAACTCTAGGATTCACATGATATTCAATCCCAGGCCTTTCAGGTATTACTCACCGACAATAATTTAAGATAATTGAATGCTAAAATACCATAAAATTGCATTATAAATATTTTTTACTTATATTATCTTAAATTTTCTTCTCTTCCATTTAATTAAGAATACGATTTAATTATTTGACTATTGACCTAAAAGACATGGGTTCTAATCCCATATGGACCTTAGTTTTTTATATAATTATAATTCAATCGATTTATTATATAATTATAATTCAATCGATCATCACAAATTACGTTCACCTAGAGTATAATAATCTCAACAAGGAATATCATGATGATTAATTAAATTGGAGCAGGTCGTAAATATTAGGTATTGAAATGAGGTACTTCAGAAAATATATTGTATCTAATCAACAATATTTGTTTACAAAAGCAGTTTTAAAATATTAGCAAATAATGTTATTTTGGCCCCCTCCCCCTCGCCTCAGTTTTGTGCTTGTTTCACCTGTTGTATTATATATGAATATCTAAGAAATATAATTCTGAATCGTAAAAATAACGCGGTAGCTGGGTGCATCCTACGAGCTTGAGATTTGTATACTTTAACAAAGATATAAAACTGTATCAATTAATCTAGTTGCTAAGGGATGGTGTCGACAATCTGTCTTTCAGCTGCAAGCTTTAGTGCCTTAGAAACCGCGATCGCGTCCCTTATTCTTGCCTGTCGCGGCCTTCAGAATGCTACTCTTTTACGAGCCATTCGGCTTCTCAACAGAAATATTAAATAATTGACCAGCACGATAGACGAGTGTTTTAAGTCTCTGACTATTGAGCTAAAAGACATGGGTTCGAATCCCATACGAACCTTAGTGTTTTTAAATTTCTATCGTGTCTGAGATATCGGAATTATAAATATAATTTCGATTGATCATCACAGATTATCACATATCTTGTATTGAAACTTCTCTAATAATGAGCTAATACAGCTCATATAGAATATCTTAAATGTATTAAAAATAATGAATAATAATAATATGTTTTTATTTATATCTTCAATTATATGGGATGGTGTTCATATATTTTAAGTGTCCACCATAATTATTTTTATGAAATATTTTATGGTATAATTTAAAATAAAATATATAAATATTAAGCTCTTGCCCCATATGTTCATTATTATATTTTGTATGATTACAATGTTTCATAATTTATATATAATAGATGTATTTGAAAAGTATTTTATTAAAAAAAATAACATATGTGCAAGACACGAGCTACCACTGATAATGTAGCACGCGACATAAGTGTGCCAGGTGCGCACGCGTTTAGAATTAAATGTCTAAGTTAAATTATGTGATATATGAAAAAATATACGTTCATACAGGAAAAATAAAAGCCTAATACAGTTATAGTAAAAGAGCTACCAAATATTTTTACAATAAAATAATGATCAAATAACTCTTTATATTAATTTATGAAAAAATATATATAATAATTTAAGCTTTCATATTTTTACAAATATAAAACTATTTGTTCATTCGAGACAACGTAAACAATCCATAATCCGTTGTCATCGATTAATTTGAATAACATCTGTCCGATGAGCAGCCAAATTCTAGCGAAATGCTTAAGTTATTGAATTCGGCCAACAATAAGTGAGAAGAAGGGTGAAAGTGAATACGATTTGATGCAGCTGCCGTATATGCACATTTTGGAGATCAAGGGTGCAAAATAAAATTTCTTCTATTCGTCCTAATTTCGCGAATAATATACAGATGCAAATCAATTGTTATTGCCACCCATAACTATGTCTTTTCATTTAATAATGCACTAGTGCGATAATTATGTATTAAGTGTAGTTTAGCACAATGTCGGTTATGGCACAAGTCACCAATCATCCCCTATATATGGGTGTAATTTCAAGAATAATAAAAAATACCGACTTACCGACTAGGGTAGGAGGGACGCTTCAAGCAAATAAAATTATTTATTTCTATGGTTGTGCGAGAGAGGCAAAAAAATATAAAGTCAATTATTTGCAGCGGCACACGCTGGCTCAAAAATATATATGATTTTAATACTCATTTTTAAATAAATAGGATTTTTGTATATTTCTTTTCTTTAATGCATATAATATTAACTAATGCATTAATCATATTCTATTTAATACAAATATTTGTATTAAAAATACAGATAAAAACTAAATAAATTTTATTGACAATTTTCAAAAACAAAATAAACTATATATAAAATAAGATTATCTTGCCATTTGCATTAAAAATTTAGAGCCTTCTAATCAGCTCTAAATAAATTAAACATTTACTATCATAAAATCAGTTTTAAATGCATTTTTAAAAACACAGTTAAAATTAGTTAATTGATTTATATTTGTAGTTATACATAATAATTATTTGTGATTTATAGATTATTATATATATATAATATAATATATTTTTTGATGCACTCTGTATCATGGATCTGAATCACCACCTGGCATTACAGTTAGATCCTCATATTTGAGCCCCTTCCTCTTGTCTAAGTTTATTCTGACATATTTTATTTCCGGTATTGTATTTATATGCTCAGACTCACACACACGTTACATACATAAAAGTACAATAAATTAATAGAATGATTAACGACACAATCTTAAACTTGAATTGGAAAACTTTACATTTCTCGATAGTCCGTACTATCCACAAGTTAGATTAAATTAAATTCTTGACTAACCGCCGAGAAACACCCTCAAGATTCTCCCTCACGCTTTTTGTTAATTAATCGTTTAGATCGAAATTTCTGAGTGTCCACAAGATCTTTAAGATATAATAATTAGAAATAAATATCTTTTTACATGCACCAGATTGATACAAAGTTTTGTTTGGTATCAGTCATTCATAAGCCACCTTTAAAGTTCCACCCCCAACTCACCCTTCAAAAAACCGACCGAATAATTAACACCAAACGGCTGAATTACATATTTATCAAAGAGCGGTGGTGTTTAAATTATAAAACCATTATTGCCGGTGTCACATTGTAACAATTAGTGAATAAATATTTACACGCCGCCGTTTAACCTATTAACTCTAGTGATAATTGATAATCGATTAACCGATTCGCTGGCGTATGCTGGAATGCAATTACAGTGCACAGGGTTAAGGTCAGCGCCGATTATTTGACCTCAAACGCAATCCGTAGTAATTAATATTGCACACCGCAAACAGAGTGATTAAATTATAGTTGTGTTTCGGTAAATAATAGCTCAATGGGTTAAGTCTAACTTATGAATCAATTAGATCTTCTATTCAAAACAAACCACGTTTCTTTTAATTTGCAATGCTTTTTTAACGTAACAAATACTTGTTTATTTTAGTATTAATTTTAGCGAGAAAAAACTAAATTATAAAAGTTAATTTTTGATATGTGTCTTTGATAATATAAACAAGACATATCTTAGAATCAAGTACATGCATTTAAAATTAATTGAACAATGTTGATGAACTTGATTTTCTGATCTGAGTATTAAAAATGGCATTCTTAGTTAATAACAGCTAAAGTTATTATTTATTTTAAAAAGTTAACTTTTTTATAATTAGTATCCTTATATTAATAACAAAAATGTCATATTTTTTTATTAAGTCGCTATAACTATAACTATTTTATGATCTACTATAGCAATTGGAATATTTTTTTCAAAAAACTAACAAATCTTATAATGACGCAGTCATAAATAGCTCATAACAATATCCAGGCTACTTTTAAATGCGCAATTTATGAAAAAAAACATTAAATATAAGATTAAGGTTAATCATACAATATTAATAAATGCCTAACATATTAAATAAACTGTCTCTTAAATATTTATATCAAAATTACAGTTTTTTCATATGGCATATTTAATTATAGCTACTTGAAAAATACCATAATAATAAAAAAGCTACTTTAAATAAACTATTATATATTTATTTAAAAAAGACAATAGTAAAAAAACTGACAATGCTATTTTAACTTAAAAACATAAATAATGATTTGATAAAAAAAATCTAAATAATACGATTTTGCTTATTTTTTATTTTTCTGAGTCAATAAAAATATAATTGTGTATTTAAATATATTTCATGGTAATATTCAGGCAATTTTTAAATGCCCATTGCTTTTTTTTAAATAAATTAAATAATAGTCCAAATATGATAAATTGTATTCTTACTACTATACCATTTTTCTAAAAAAGGACTCTCTACTAATAAATAATATAATTTCTATATTTGTACATATGTACGTATATGAATTATAACTTATGCATGTATATTATATATTCAATCTAAATCACGACACTGAAACGCATTCAAGATCGATCAAGAAAATATCGCGTTACACAAACAAACTAAAAAAACCTTCCCGGTAGGTTTAGCAATCAATTTTTGTTTCCACTCCCAAACCACAAAGGGATGATCGATCTGTTTCTATCTGCCATTTTAGCCAAAGAAAAAAATTGCGCCACGCGCCCTCAAAAGTGACGGTTCAACAAAGAGATTAAGGTTAAATTAGGAACAGGCCTCACAAAAAAAAACATTAACAATGATCGTGCCTTCTGTTTGAAGAAGGCCATCTTTAAAATCCGATATTTTGCAAATAATAATAGAGCAATGATTGCTCAATAGCTTGGGGTTTTTGATTGTCAACTTTGATAGATCAATGATTGATGATCAAATAAAAACATCTTTTAACAAAAATGCTTAAGTAATTAAACATAAGATTAAATACAAAGACCAGCTGTGCGGTATCGAGTTACCCAAAGAAGACAATACTAGGTCCATCTCGTAACTTAATCGTCTTAAAGAACCATCTGTATTTGCCGTTTTTTATTAAAAATATACATGCATACTAACATTTGTTTAAATATACATTCGGTACCGTTTTTCCGTATACCTTAACGAATTACAAGCCATCTGTTTCATACGTTACCGGCTATGTTAGAGAGTACTTGTTTTTTTCTGTGAGGAGGGTCAAGCAGTTAATTAACTTAGAACAAACATATGTGCTTTCGATGCTACATATTATTTTTGAATACAATAACCCATAAATGCCGTAATAAAATCCAAATAAAAGGGGAGATTCCCCTCAAGTGTGAAAGAAGAACGCTCAACAAAACTAACTTTCCGTCTACTTACCCAATTTTCCAGACGTCTTGATCGCTCACCCTATAAAAACTTTTCCCAGGCGCCTTACGAAACGCTCAAGTTTGCCTTGATATCTTAAGACTTAAGACACTTTGGAGTTGAGCTCCTATGCAAGTTCAAGGGGGAGTAAACAGTTAAGAAAAGCCCCAAGAAAGCTGTACGGGTACATAAGGCTTAATGGGCCGACGCAGGGCTCGCTTTGTATGGGCCACAGCGTACATGACTGGGACTGGTAAGGAGCCACCTGTTGATCGAGGGAGGTTCTGCTTAACTACCTCCTGTGGAGGTGAAAGGGGAAACGGTGATACAGCCACTTGTGGAGGCTTTCTTCGGAAACTCTTGTTTTTCACATGTATTTTTTTGCCTTTGGATACAATGTACGGAAATATGCACTTGTGTTATGATATAAAAATTCAGAGACTGCACATATTAACAAAAAAATATTTTTGTAAATATATGCAGTTATACAAATAAAAAAATGTAAAACTTTTACCTTAAAAAAGCTATAAAAATTAACTAGTATAAATTTAGCTATCTTTTCGCTATGTCAATCCCTGAACTTTTGTGTCTCTCGGCACGTATGCTTGGAGAACACAAGTGGAAGAAAACAATGGCTCGCCTTCGTATAGGAAAGTTCCAATTTGTGTGTGTTTCAAAAAAGCAATAAGCAATAAAAAGCAATCGTAGTGAGAACGATGGAAATGCAATGATACGTGTAAGAACACTTCACGTTGCCACAATAGTCGGAGAATGCATCCGCGGTTATGTGCAGATGAAGCTTTTATCTAAGTACTAAAGTATGTGTGTGTATGTATGTGAGCACAGTTTCCACTAGAATACGGAGTATTGTGCAAGTTACAAGGATACCTCGAGTTTGACTAGGAAAAATATTGCGGAAATATAAAAGGTGGATATATTTGCTTTCACAATGGATGTTTTGCTTGTATCCATTTTTTTCTCACATAAGATTTCTATTAAAAAAGTTATTCGCCGTACTCGTATTGCATATGCGAGGTTTAGTCGCTACAAAGATAGTTGCTTTATTGTACTTTTAATTAGAAAAACTTGGTTTAATTTTAGAACTTTTCATAGCACCGCATAAAACGTTTCCATTTCAATTCAGTATGAAAATAAAACGATTATTATAAGAGTATTTAAAAGAGGATCATAAATATTATATAGCATATTCTATTATTGCTTTATTAAATCATAATTTATATTATTTTATGTACCAATATTAACAAAAATATAATATAATTCTTAAGTTGTATCATAATCAATTATTAAAATGCGTTTAGAAAATTTAAAACTTACTGCAATTCTATTAAAACGCAAATAGTACCCGAAAAAGCAAATACAAATTGTTATGTTATACACAAACCCACAAAAAACGTATTTGAAATGGTACACTGCATTAGAATGTAAAATAATCTTCAGAATGTGAATTGAACTTAAGTTTGAAATTTTCGATTAAATAGCAATTAATGTACGCTTATTGATTTTTTTGCAACCATGTGTAAATAATATGTTACTTAAATGATAATACTGGCATCCATATTTTTATAATCTCAATCTATCCTGAAGCTCTCTTAATTTACAATAATATTATAGTATTTATTTTTTACAATTTTAATAACACTTTTACACGTATTCCACCAGCGGATTTTTGGCGCGAGGACATTTATACCCTTTTCATAAATTTATTCTTAATATTTTCAAAGAAACGGTTATTAATTAATTTTAATGAAACGAGATATACTAAAAATAGAAATTCTGATACAAAATAGTGTAAATAGAAAGAGAAAATAGAATCCCTAATGTTAAAAAATACGATTTATATTATAATAAATAACCTGGAAAGATCTGTATTTGGTTTTCAGACCGTTCATAGCAACTATGCATTCTAAAAACATTGGAAAATCCATAGAGTTTTTTAAAGAAAATTTAAAGAAAAATTTCTCTACTTTTCTGATAAACTCACAATACAAACATAATTTTAACATTTTTTTCTTTTGTGATCAATTGTAAAATCAACGCAAAGATCATAAAATTAATCTTATATACTACCGAAAGTCTTGTGATGTTTACAGAAAATATAATTAATTCATTATTTTTAATTCTGACAGTATAATTCGAAATGTTTATAGAAATATCTATCATTAATATTATTATCTTCTTAAAAATATTCAATAAATAAATAGATTTAAAATCAGTATTTTATTACATAATATAATATATTGAGTGCCCTTTCTTTGTAAGAAATACACACAACTCCAGCATTATATTATTTAAGCAATATAACCCAGACGTTTTTAAAACAATTTGTACTCGATTAATAAATAAAACTCAATTTTATTAGCTATAAGCGTGTACCAAGATATTTTACTGATACCAAAATATAAAATCTTGTCTTCAAAAACACATCCCTATTTTGGTGGAAAACTATAGAGCAACAGCGTCTAATTAATATAATAAATGTTTATTTATTTATTATATATTATTATTAAGTCTATAAAAATTGTGCCTTTAAAAGTAGCTCAATGATTTCTTAAACAGTAATATGCATCAATTGTATTTGAAGGAAAAATTGCAAAATTAATTTTTATAATTATTTCTCACACATATGAAAATTATACAAAGATGTCGGTTAGAGAAAGGAAAAACCAATTCGTATGCACAACAATTGCGTAGCTGCATTGAGCGGTAATTACAACTACGAGCCTTCACCCTGATGCATTCGTTGCACCAGTGCATTCTCATGGAGAGCTCGTTGAGAAAAATAATATTATTTAAAACAATAAATAATATAAATAAAATGTGTTAACAGAATAAAAGTATATCTTTAATGGCAACTAAATGTTTAAAGTTGATTAAAATTATATTTTATTTTTAATATATAAAATATCGATTTGAATAGTTGAAAAGGTGTTAAGTAAAACTGTATTATAATTTAGTAAAACAATTTCATGTTAAATAAAAATTAAAAATTCTATGTAAAAGAAAATAAATTGCTACGGCACTGACTTTTCACAAAAGCGCTCACCGACCGAGATCTGACGGTATATGAGCGTCTCTAGTTCATCTTTGATTCACGCAGCCTCCTCCTATTGTTTTGCCGTAATCTCCCATTCTTATTGCCATATTACGTATTATGACAAGAGTTTATTTTACATATGAAGAAACATTTTCGCTTCGAGCTAAAACTTGCCATATTGCATTTTTTTGTCTCAACGAAGCATATGCACAAATTACTTATATACTCATAAGTAGCAAAAACGCATTTAAAAATTCAGGTTTTGTATACCTTACAATTTGAGCTTAATATTTTAAATAGAAGGTTAATTTTTTTTTATTTTTTTTATAGATAATTATGAAATATATATAGAATTGTTTTAATCAAAAGAACAATAACTTATTTAACCAGAAATATATTTGATATTAACTTAAATAGATTAACTTTTATTTGCGGCGGAACATAAATGTCTTTGAAGACAACTATCGTGTAAATGTCAACAGCTAGCTGTTGACATTTACACGTTAGTTGTAGATCTTGACCATGTAGTTGCATTAGTGTCTCTTGTATTTATGTACCAATCTGTCCTATGACTATCTAATTGATTTAATTTTAAAGACTCGCGTCTCGCAAACTTTTTTTTTACATACCCACAAATAATTAGAATGATAATTAACCTAATTGAATTATATCCTTTGACTCTGTTTCCCCTCAGCGGTTGACTTCCGCTGAGTTTCCTCCCCGGAAAGTCAAAGCGAGTCAAACATTAAACCTGAGTCGGTCGCTCGTGAAGGCGGCCAATGAAATTCCCATAGACGATATATCACGCACACCCCGCAAAGCACTGATCCTAGCAAGTACACAATGGCTCTGGCCAGAATGCCGGAAATACCTGGCCAAAAACAGGAAACACCAAAGTAGTTGCCAACAATAAGTGTATCCGGTTTGCGCCTTCAAGTCACGCACCAAGTGCTCTATCATTGTGAGCGCCGCCGCTACTTGTTGGCATTTTGTATTATGAATCATTATAGTTTGACGTTAATTAAACCAAGTTTTTTTGTGTGAATAACTTAGTTTGAAATGCGAATTTTGAAGTCATTAAATGTCTTTGGAATAAATTAGAAGTTTTTAGTGCTACTCTATCAATATTTTTTCATCGATAAAAATTACTGATGCTATTACTTGGGGTGCAGTTTAAATGATGACATTCATGTATTTTTAATCTTTCCCCCAATTATTTTGATAATCACGATATTATAATCGCAAAGGGTTTGATTGCCCGCCCATACGCGTGCCATTTACAATGAGGGCATTCCGACTTTGTAATTGTATAAATATAACCGAAAAAAATAATCTGAGACGACTGAATGAAAGTCTGGGATGTGCCCATGGGCGGAGAATGGGATGGGCGGGCGGCATCATATGACAGCACGTGTCTTCGGTTTTCGTAAACGGAAGTGGGGAGAAAATGTGAGGGAAATTTAACCTGTTCAAGATAATCACACAATATAAAAAATCTTATTACAGATATTACTCTTCCTCTATTTTTCTGATCTCTCAACACAGTAACATTTTTTCTTGGGTGATCAATTGTTATCGTTACCATTGTAAAATCAATGCAAAGATCATAAAAGTAGTATTATATAATACCGAAAGTTTGGTGATGTTTACAGAAAATATAATTATTTTATTATTCATAATTCTGATTATTCGAAATGTTATGAAAAATTATCTTCTTAAAAATATTTAAAATCAGTATTTAATTACATAAATAACTATTCATCTGTATAATATATTGGGTGTCCTTACTTTGTAAGAGGTACACACTCCAGCATTATATTATTTTACCAATATAACCCAGACGTTTACGAAACAATTTGTACTCGGCTAAGAAATGGAACTCAATTTTATTAGCTATAAGCGTTTACCAGGGTATTTTTCTGATAGCAAAACATTAAATCTGGTCCTCAAAAAAACATCCCTAAAACTGTAGACCAACAGCGCCTAATTAAATATAAATTATCTGGCCAAGTTAGAATTACTAATATTTCATAAAACCTGATGAGAATAAGATAAATTTCAGTGAGATATCTTGTCCTTCTGATAGTTATTACTATCCTATTATACAATTATGTCTACATTGTAAATTTTGTTGTGGTATAAATATTGTCTACCATAAAATTTTAGTGTTGGCAAACATTCGATATTTTTAACTATTCTAAAATCGAAAAGTTAAAAATAAAAAATCAAATATATTCGTAAAGTTATTAAGAATCGAAAAATACAGTTTCAATAATAAATACTTGTTCATACATATGTACATGTTACAAAAAAAAGTATCAAGACTATTTATTTATAATTTAAAAAATAAAATATTTAGTGCTTAGTGTTTCAAACTTTAAATCAGGACGAAGTTTAATTTTAACCATACTGTCGAAAAGACTCCATAATAAATTACTTTAATATACTTCAAATTAAAATGATATATTAACAAATATAATAATACCAGATATTTAAAAAGCCCACAGCTGCACAATATTAATTCGGAAATTTGAGGAATTTTTGAAATTTCAACAATTATAAAGTGGTTTCTTCGTTGTTATTTTTGTTAGTTATTAATAAAATTGAGATAAATAGATAAATTTGGTAAAATAGATAGATAATTAGATAATACAGTAGTACAATAATGTGTGTAATTGTAAAACACATATACAAATACTTTTAAAACAGGCAAATATATTCAGTTTTTGACTATTCGGATTCAAGTCTTAATTGAATGTAGACACTTAATATTTATAGCAAAAAAAAATACAGTAAAGCAATCCATAACAAGCCTTTACTCCTACCATATGTTACATTTTTTATGTAAATTTCATAACTGCAAAATTAAAAGTATTTAAAAAAGCTTCTTAAGTAAATTTTAAAACTTCATTGTCACATAAATAACACTGCAAAATTTCTGTATAAAAAAGAATTCGTGGATCTTAAGATCTTACTGTTCTTCCAATAAATTTTACAATTATAAAGTTATCCAATTTGATCTTAAGGCCATCAATGTGTATTATGAATATAATACAATTTCAAAAGTCAAAGAAACTAGGGGAAACTTAATTATATTTGCTGTTACTATTATAAATCGAAATTTTGTTCGGTTGTAAGCGTTTCGCTCACAGCTAGCTAGTCGGAGGATTAAGCTTACGCCCTTGTTCGCCCCCTGACCGAACTTTGATTGAAATCATCCCCCCGCCAGTGGTCGCCCATCGATGGATTCAACCCCCTTTGCACAGTATACACGATATTTTTTCCCTCTCGAAAGACAAAAGAAAAGACGCCGGGCAGCTAGAATCCACCAAGGGTGGCTGCGTGCTTTTTTCGATTGTTGATTTATTTCGAATTACGCTGGCGCATCTGCTCGCAGTGTATTTTTTAGTCTTTTATGCATTTCAGTTTAATTGCTGATAGTATTTAAATAATAAACAAAGTGTTTTTTTTAATAATATCTGGACTACTTTTAAATGAACCATTAGATATGTAACTAAAAATATTATAATGAATCAATATAGACTACAGTTTATTCGCGTAGTTTATTTTATAATTATGTCACTTACAGAGCATTTTACATGACAATATACAATATATTTTTTTACGTTTGTATCATAGAGGAATACAATATTGATTATGATTAGAGTTTCGGCTTAAGATATTTTTCTGTAATTTGTAATAATAAAAAATAATAAAATTTTAAATTGGTACCTATATTAATATTATATATATCGCACTATTGAAATATCATGTGTGAAGTTATATGGAATCGTAATGTGCAAGAGCAACATAAAAACAGTTTTAAAAATTATACTTTTTTCATATTTACATTTTACAAACATTATGCATTTTTGCGACAAAAATATGTATATAAAAATTAGGTCTAAATATGCTATTGGTTATATTAATATCATATTTTATGAAATGATTATAATTATTTTGCTTTGAAAAAATACTACACTAATTTAGTATGAGCATTTCAAAAGGATTTCATGATTTATTATTATAAATAATTTAAAACTAAAAATTCTGGGTCGAAATAACCTGAAAATTTATTCCCAGGACTTTCAGAGATATTAATCCAGACTCGAGTTTTTTTTAATTAATTCTAAAACACATGCACGAAATTAACTTGACTTTATCACTAGAAATGTTTGCAGTGGAGAAATCAAAAAATTAAATAATAATAAATAAGCTGCTCATTCTTTAAAACATTTTGCACAATACCGTTTTTACAACTATTTAAGTTGCTCCCAAAAATACATTTTTGAATAATGAAAAAAATTTGTTAGGACGATTTTTTTCTTATTTAGATAATAAGGAATAATATACTGAAATAATTATAAACTAATGAGCTGCTTATTCCTGCTTTTGTGAATACTCACTTGCTTTCCTTTGATGTTGATAAAATTATGAGTAAAGGCTTAGATTTTGAGTCCATTATCCGATTTATGTCAAAATTTTATATTTATTGCATCGACTAAATTTATTCACTTTTAATGAATAAAAATAGTAGACATAATGAATTTTAAATTTTGTAGCACCAGAGAGCGGACTCAAAATCTAAATCTTTACTCACAATTTAGCCAACATCAAAGGAAAGCGAGCGAAGAAATATTCACAGACCTAACGCCAATAAAAATGACTAGAAAATTGCTCCCAAAAATATATTTTACTAATTGGGAAGATTTATTAGAACGATTTTTTTCTAATTTAGATAGCTCGAAATCAGATACTGAAGTATTATATGATAAATTAATATGACGTTAGACTCAAAATTTAAATCTTTGCTCACAATTAAGTCAACATTAACGGAAAGTGAGTAAGTAGTTTTGTAGTAAATGTTTTTGTCATTTTCAATGACAGAAATATTTACTACAAAAATTAGATTCGTACCTAAAGGCCGTTGGTTTTCTAAAAAGTCCAGCAAAAATAAAATATTTATTATTATTTTCAAATTATAATTTTACAACAACCATTTTGTATATATTATAATTAAAATTGTGTAATTGGGTCGATTAATAATAAAAAAATGTTTTTTTGTTGATAAACGATAATGATAATGTTTTTTCACATACATACATATGTACCCATAAATATTTATCAAAAATATATTCTTGCTATGATTTTAACAATAAGCAAACAAAAGCTTTGCTTCCCGAGAATTCCCTGGACTTCAAAAAGTTAAGACTTTAAATATTAAATATTATAAACGATTTTGAAATAATAATAAGTTTAATTTTATACATAAAAATCAATGTAAAAGTATATTTTCGTAAATACAATAGTTTTGTTATCGTAGCACAAACGAAATTAAATTTTAATAAATATAGTTTATAGTATATTATTAAATTTATTTGTATGTGAAATAATATATAAAGTTTTTCAACAGCAAATGTATAATAATCTATTTTTTTATAAAAAAAAACAATTTTAAATATTATATTACATATGCAGTTTTTATTACATGATAAAATTTATACATTTGTACCCTATTACAATATTAAAAAATATTAATACTGCTAATTTACAACATAAAATATTAAAGGAAATTATCTGATGTTAAATCGCCCATATTCAAAAATATATATGTAAATTTTATAATTTCATATACGGTGGATCAATGATAATTTTCACATCCGATAATAAATTGTGCCATACTTTCACATCCAAATCGAAGCCCACCAGTTTATTCGCATTGTTGCATATCATTGCCCATTAACCACCATCACAATCATAAGCAACATTCGTTTTCGCACACCAAATACGAGGGGTGGCTCGTCCATTTTCGATCCAAGGTACGCCTCGTACCCGGTCACCTACATTTTCGCCCATAAAATTTCCGATAAGTTCGATCTGCAACCCCTTAGCGAACATCCCCCGCTCACTAATCGCCCCTGGGGTGAATATTCTTTACACGCACCACGGGATTCGATCCGCTTGTGCGCGAGGACGATTTGTCATAATCTTGAGTCGAAAATTTGACATGCTAAAGTTATACAATTTAGCGGGAAATTACTTTTTTTTTTAGTTAAATTTAACAAAAAGACAGCGGTGTGTCGATCATTGCTTTAGAAGGGGTTTCAGCTCATTGCGCATGCTGATATCATTTCGAAGCATGATAATTTTGTGAAGTTTGCTTGCATTTCGCCTCCATTTCCTGGTGCAAGAAATTCGGAGGGGAATATTGCAGCTGTCGATCGGTCGGTGCTCATCGGCACAATACTTATATAGGGGTATAAAGTAACAATTACGTTACTGTAACAAACGACGGTAAAGCACGCGCAAAGACAAATGTGGATATATAGTAAAACTCTAAAATTTAATATTAAAAATATTACAGGCAATGCTTAAAAATGTCCCAATTGCGCACATTGACCATAGCGTTGATCGACCGAAGGGACACTCAACAAAAGAGGTCTGTGGGGCACGACAAAGAATACATTACGTCTAGCAGGGGATTCCCCGTGACGTGACGTAGGCATTCAGAATATTATTATATAATTAATATATTTTATTTTTTAATAAATAATTTATGTAGGCTAATATTTAATTTGTAGCACGTAAGTAATTTGTAGTTATATTTATATTATACCAGTATCGTAAAGTATTTTAGGAAATATGTGTATACAACTGAAAGAGACGTTCAAAGTTCATTTTGCTATGAACATCAGGGGTATCCAACCCGCGGCCTGTAGGGCGCATGCGGCTTACAGCACTCGCTCATGTGGCCAGCTTATCAATGTGGTTAAAAATTAAATTAATAATAAAATGTATCAAAATCTTTGATCTTTGATATTATCATTTCTTAATAAAACTGGTATAATAATATTAAATATACACTTATGTTTTTAGACTAGATCAAAGTCCAAACATTTTTTTTTAATATTCAATTTCCATAATAATGTTTAGATTATTCTAAGAACCATAAACACAACTTAGGTTTTTAAAAATAAAAATATTTTTTATTCTACATTTTTCCTGAAAAACTTTTCCACGCTAGTTATCGCTGAAAAGGAAGCGTATCAAACGCGTCCAAACGAAGCACAGTATTAATCTTCAGTTCGAGCGCTCGAGCATTGTTCCCGTTCTCAAAGTTGCAAGCAGATGTCCCGCTGGAAGGAAGGGTGAAGTGCGGGCTTTTTTCATACCAACAACAATGCTATATATTCCCGACATCTATCCACATACACACACATGCGACATTATTAGCACATGCACGAGCCACAATACCGATAATGTGCAGTTATGAATGCCCATGAAGAAATCGCACCGGTTTTAGGCATTAAAAATATTTCCATGACCCTCCACGTACAAATACAATAAAGACGCGTGCTACACTACAGAAAAGGTGTTCATTGATTATAACAATTGAACAGCATCCTTTGACTTTACGAAAAATTAGGATTTGCGCCAGTAAATATTAATATGCGTACACATTAGTGAAGAGTTCACCAGCTGCTTTATTGAGGGGCACCCCGTTGGGATTCTATTCAAGAAGCACGTGCCACAATTTCTTTTTTTAAATCATCACTCCTACTGTTTCTATAATATCTCATTATTAAATATTTGCAATACTCCATGACTTATAAATCTATTACAATGTTTATCTAACTATCCATTATCTTCGACCCCGATCGAAAGGTGTACAATGGCAAAGGTCTTCACCTTGCCTCAAGTTTTGCAAAACTAACACGTGTAACCGCCGCTCCATATGCTCCTTTTTTGCCACTCAAACATTATAGGTATCCGTACAATTTGGACGATCGTTATTTCAGTGGGTGTATCACTAGATTGTGTGGGGTTCAAAAGAAATGTTCGGACAGAATGTTCGATTAGTAAGTTAGGCATCCAGCTGGTTTCGGGCTCGTAGTAAACATCTAAGGTGGATCAGCTGTTTCTTTATATGCGAGTCGTCAATGAAATGCACTTCTTATGTTACATTTTTTTGGGTAGGTCGTAGGTGCCCTTTGAAAAGGGTTCGTGAACACCTTACCTCGTTGGCCTAAATCTTTGAGAGGATCAACAACCCCGAAATGGGTTTTGTCGCGCGTGAAATTTTGTATTGAAATAATAATTTTGTTGTACAAAGTTATAATTATTATGCCATTTAACAGTATCATAGTTGTTGAATTCCAATTATATACTATACAATAATTCTAATTTATATAATTGTATAGTTTGGTACTTAGATAATTATTTAAATTATAAAAAAATAATATAGATGTAGAAACGGATTTTGTAAACATTATGATCTAATTTAATTTTTTTATAAATATTAAATCAATATAAAATACGAAATAACTTCTCGAATCAATATATAATGCCAGTTGCAGCACGTTTATTTTACTCAACTGACTTTAAAATATATTGTATTGAGCTTAAATCAGTTATCCTGATTTAAGTTTGATAGAATAATTAAGATCCAATAATGAAACGCGGTTGCTTTTTAAGAAATTAAACACATATGCGATTAGGACAATAATTTAAACTAGCATATTTAAAGACGTTTATTATCAGAATTACATTTATCGTTTCGTTTCAAACTGTTTAAATTATGAATATTCCTATAGAAAAGTTATTAATTTATTTGCGATATGAATGCTTCTTTCACGTTTAATTTTATGTATAACACAAAATAATAATATATAGCTAAAAATAAAAATTTATTTACTAAATTAGATAATGATTCGAGACACGCGTCGGAAAGGCCATTTTTTCGATTTCACGTCGTTTTAAGCAAACAATACACATGGAAGTCGCTGCGTGCAGATGCGCAACAACCCCCACCGTCGTGACAATCTCCCCCTAAAAATGTATTATTTTTTGTTTTATTTGGCAACGCCGATGTGAAGAATAAAGAAAGCTGCGTCTCCCCCCTATGGCCGTATCTTCGCCCGCTTATTACAACTTATGGCCGAAAAGTGCAGGGGGAGTCGCACCCCCTGCGCGCTTCTGGCTCGCACCCCTAAAGGTGACTCCATTGTTCGGCACGTACCCCGGCAGACGACCACCTTTCCTTCTGACACACATCTCTCGTTCATAGCCGAATGCTTTTTATATTATATGCACTTTGGCGTGTTTTACAATCGATTGTAAACACACGGCACATGCCATAACGAAATCCTCCAAAAGCATACATATGCGTATTGATGTATTGTATTGTACATTCGAACGTACGTATTGATATTAATGTTTTATCAAGAGTAAATACGTACATATCGAAACTGATACCTAATTTTTAAAATAACATAATATGTAAAAGAAAAATGAAAACTAAAAAATAAAATAAAAATTTAGAACTTTAAGGCAAAGTTTATGATTTTTTACAACAAAATTGAATAATAGCAATTAGTATTTATTTTAATATGCTATGCTCTTAAAGTTCTAATTATAAAATATAATTAAAAATAATCTTAAATATTCGAATATTCTTACAAATTTATTAAAATACTATAACTAAGATTTTAATTTTAAATATGTATTAAATTATATTTTAAATATGTGGAAGAATCATTTTAGTCACATAAAATATATTTCAGGTTTTTCTATTTTAAATTAAATTTTTAATAAAAAATTTATTTATAACATAACTTGTTAAATTATTATAATAACTTCATAACTTCTAAATTGTTATTAAAAAAATATACATTTTATGTGTGATTAAGCATGTTTATTCCGCGTAACTTTTAGTAATCTCTAAAATGAACACTGAACTTATTAAATATATTTCCTTTTAAAATCCAACAAACCACATTTATTATTAAGATAAAATTTATATTTAATACTATTTACTAGCGAGTAATAGTATTAATAAATTAGTGTAATTTTATCGTGTAGTTAAGTATGTGGAAAAACAATTTCAGCCACTATATTTTTATAATTTATATATATAATACAGCAATTAAATTATGTACTGCGTGATTATTATAACTCAAACTAACTTTGAAATTATATATAAAAATATATTTTTAGATACTGTTACTTCCGCCTAATTAAATACACATAAATATTTATAAAATAATGTATGATTAAAACTAGGCTATTATATTTAATTTAATCTGTAAACCTACACATTTTAAACTTATAACTTATTGACTATTATAGCATTTAAACTAAAATCTTAATAAATTGCCAATATAATTCACATCAAAATCAAAATATAATTTTAATATTTTTTTCATATAATTTTATTTTTATTTACTATATTGATTATTACAAAACATATACTGATTTGATTCTGATGAGAATATACAAAGCTCTCAATGTAAAATTTCTCAAAGAAGAAAGCTCGATAATATCTGATCCATTACGAACCAGTTAAAAATTTAATTGTGTTTCCTTATTAATATTAATATCTTATGAAAGTAATTGCAAATTGATGTTAGTGTTAATTCTTAAATAAATTTAAAAAATATTTTCTATTAGCTCAGTCTCGATATGCAATCAAGCAAAATAAAATCTTAGTAAATATTGACCTCGTACATTGAACTCCATAAATTGTACTTTTTTAGTTTTTTTTAAAGTTAACGTTCTTATCGAGACGACCGCTTCGAAATCATCAAGTAGTTGGGGTTGGGGTTCATTACTCTAGCGTGCCTTATGTCGACGGAGACATCTGCCGATGGACACCTGCGGACCCACCTGGGGCCGCGACCCTAGGGCCCCTAGCCTTGGCCTCCCCTACCGGCAAAAGGTGCCGAACCACTGCGCTAATTTAATACCGAATGCACCTTTGCGACTCCTCAAACATTCTACTGGCTATGATCAAACTTGAAATTGCCATATCGAATTAAATATGAATCTACCGTACGCCAGACCTACAGGGATATTTTTAATTAAATCTATATTTAAATTAAATAAAGTCAACCCTTTATGAGCATAATGATACTTGTTACTCCCCGGATGCTTACCGGTTCCTGTGACCGCCCATTACTGAATTAAATTGAAGGTGTCTGGTGACGTTTCAACACTTGTACCATTAGGGCCATTGTGTCCTAACTTTGTGACGTAAGAAACGTATAAAAAACTCCTTTCATGGAGCGCACTTGAGCGATTCTTATCTCACCTTGACAAGGCCGAAGGGTTTCCTTTTTAGCTCACAATAACCTATTTATATAGCGGCGTTTCACATGGGGAGAAGAATACGTTGAACTTTGCTCATGAATGTATTATTATTGGGTTTGACGAACTTGATAAATATGTTGATGCTAATATGAGTAATATTTTTATATTTTAGAAAGAAACGCGCTGCCTCTGACGCAATATGTTTTGATTACACATTATAATAAGTATTTTTAAGTTGCGCTTAATTTTAAGTAAATTATTTTAAACATATTTTATAAATTCAAAATATATGTTTAATCCAGAATTTTTACACACAATAAACTGGCCAGAATTTACAGCAATGCAATTATTATTTGGCATAATAATTTTAACAGCATATTTAATTTAATCGATTTACGAGTAATATGTTTAGTAACAGTTCTTTTTTTATTTAAAATAATAATAACAATATGCTTAAAAAAATGTTTATTTTATATAAGTGTAAAAAATATTGAATGTAAATTATTCGTATAGGTATCCTTCTCCCTTTCTTAAGCATGCAAGGTCGTTAGCAAAACGATTCCTTCCTGTCTTTGACACGGAAAATAACCTGTTCTTTAAGCAGAAGCTTAATGACGTCACATAACGTGACGTGTTTTGATCAATTTTTAACGATGCAAATTTAACCATAAAATTATCTACGTGTGATTTATTTCTAAAGAAACTGTTGATTCGAAAATAATGCGGTCATTATATAAATACATTTATTAACAACCCTATGCGGGTTCTTCGAAGACCGATTTAATAGGTTTTTTTGTTATATAGGACAACAATGTGGCCATTTAAGGAACTGTTTATAACAAGTGGTGGCTACTTATATGAAGAATATGGGCGTATTTTCAAGACTGTAATGATGTATATGGGTCGCTTATATATTATTTGCTATTAAGCATTTGAAGGAATGAATTATTTCCATTTAATTACCATGGGTGACATTTCAAGTCGATTTTTTCATATTGATTTACAATAGAAGACAAATTTGTTGCGAACAGATTATTGATCTTTCAAAGAAGAAAATCACTTCCTGAATGTGCGGGCATGGGGGACCATTCATCTTTGTACTCGCAATTTATTGATAATTAGATCACTCGAGATGATATCCCAGGTGGTAAGCGTGCTCTTATTGATTCATTTGTGGATATACATAGCAACAATAACTAGTGCTTTGATATATATATATAAACATATATTCAAATCATATTGTGTCAAATTTGTTGGATGTTCTTCTTAGAAGAAAAAAATTGCACATGGCGCAAGCTGCAAACCGCTGAGGACATCTTGCACTTTGATTTGTTAACGTCAAAGGTGTTCGATCTTATTTTTTGTATATTCTTCTTCGCGTACCTCTTATGCCTATTCAGAAGTATTACATGTTTGCGTTTTTTGTATTTTCAGAAATACCTGCGCAATAATAACGCATAAATGACTAATACGGGCAAGAAAAAAGGTAATCAAAAGCTTGTCGCCTTCATATATAATAGTATTTATATATGTACACATGCATTAAAATACATTCATATGCTTGTAGATACTCTAGGTGACGTGAGCTTATTATGATTTGTATTTAATATCTATCAAGAGTAAAAATCAACATTATAACAATGGTCTTATGTAAAACAAGATCAATCACAGTTAAATATTAGGGACACGGTCAATTGGGCGACGGCGATTGGGCGACGGTCAAATGGGCGATTCAAAATGGGCGACGGACAAATGGGCGATGGTCTTTTGGGCGACGGTCTTTTGGGCGATAGAATAATAATGCATTACAAATAAATGTGATGTAAATCATGATCTTATAATTAATTAAATAATTAACATAATTTAATACATATTAACAAAAATATATATATATATATATATATATGTATATTATATATATACGTACATACGAAAATATAAGTAATATTTTTTAGAATAGAATTAAAAGATGAAAACATTATTTGGTCTAAACAAAATATAATATACCTACATAAGATATAGTATGTATATATTTACTTATCATTTGTGCTTATTTAATCATAAAATATCACTTTAACAGTGATTTTTTTTATTCAAAAATTTTAGAGAGTTACCCGATATCATAAAACACTTAAAACACACGGCTTAAGTCGGTAATTTTATTATAAGTATACTACCTGATAAATGTTTATAGTAGGCCCTTACGCGAATTTTTTTTATGTTTTGAGCCTTGGAAACTACTCTGAGAACAAACCTTTGGAATTTCCAAAAATCGCATATTTTACAGTTATCTATTTTAAATTAGATAGGATAGTTATATAATAATATAATAACACAGAACTAACGCTGATAAGTGTTTATCATGGATTTTGCCCTTTACGCGATTTTTTTATGTTTTGAGACTTATAAATTAGTGTGAGAACAATCTTTTGGAATTTCCAAAATCGCATATTTTACCGTTATCTATTTTAAACTGAATAGGGTAGTTATATATATAAATATAAAAACCTAGAACTAGCGCTGATAAATGTTTATCGTGGGTTTTGCCCTTAACGCGAATTTTTTTTATGTTTTGCGCCTTGGAAATTAGTGTGAGAATAAACTTTGCGAATTCACAAAAATCGCATATTTTACAGTTATCTATTTAAAACTAGATAGGGTAGTTATATATAAATATAAAAACCCATAACTAGCGCTCAGTATACTTTTGAATTTTCACTGAAAATGTTCGCAAAAAGTTTCGTTGCGTCTTTGAAAATTATTTTTGTCGTGGTTTTTGTCACTTTGCCACAGTGTCATTGTGTCATTGTGTTTTTGGTAAAAAATTCAGTACAGCAAAAAAATAAGTATGTGTCTTTTTATTCACATGTGGGTTATATTTTATGTGCTATTTATAGATAATTGGTTTTTATAGATCATTGTTGAGAACGACTAATTTGAGTTACCACAGTTTATATTTTTCATAAATGGATAATTCAGGCATAGTCAAAAAGACAAGGAAAAATATGTTTTTAATGGATATCTTAATAAAAAGAACAGACCAAAGAATTTTTATAAAAGTTTTGAGGTACAATAGAAAAAATATCATAGAATATTTACATGGTATTGTATATAATTATAATATGAGTTAATAATTTGAAAATAAAATTGTTTTTAGCATTTAATATACTTTTTCGTTTTAATGTATATTTTATTAATATTTACAATAAAGCAAAGCGTGCAAGTTTTTTCTGTCGCCCATATGACCGTCGCCCAAATAACCATCGCCCAATTGACCGTCGCCCAATTGACCGGAATCGCCCATTTGTCCGTCGCCCAATTGTCGCGTACCGAAATATTATTCATAACTACGCGTCTTACGTAGTCGTAAAAAATGGACAGAAGTAGGCTCTATAGTTATCAATTCAGTTAAAATGAAAATTTTACGAACGATTGATCAAGCCTTAAATAAATACATATTTAATATGTAGATATTATCATCAATATAATTAAATAAAAATAGTATTTCATCAATACAAAGCTTTCAAAAAATTAAGATAACTAACAAGATCTTATTTTTAAAAAAACTGTCGTAGTTAAATTATATTTATAAATTAATATGCATAATTGAATTTTTATAAAAATATATTTTGATAATTAATAAATTTAATCTTAAAAACATTTTTATGATAAATCGAATTTGTAACATAATTTTAATTAATAAAATATCATAATATATTATATGCCATGACTCATAATTATTCATTTTAATCTTTCAAAATCATAAAAAATGTCTCTTCACCTCTCAAGATACCGAAAGTATAATTTTTAAACTAAACCCTTTTATTCTCTTCCTCATGGTCTTTCGAATAGCTAGTTTTAAGCAGTATATACTCAATCAATAATTGCCAGTCTGTTTATCTCAGTTTGCTGTTCAAAATATTAAAAATATTTTTCTTCAAAACCCTTATGGAAAACTCATAGTTTCTTTGCCGTTCCTCTATTTAACGATCCATTTTTTACCTGTACATATTTTTTCAGTTCCTGTATATATCATTACTGATATTTTATTGTATGCAGAAAAAGCTCATATATATATAATATCAATAATATATTCACATTAAATACATAAGGCGAAAATGAAACGTTATCGAATAATAAAAACGATGTTGACTTTTGCTCAAATGTGTAACCCTATATTGAATAGACGATTTTTTTCGCTGTGGTCAGTTCATAACGTTTGCATATGTAGATGTATGGTTGCACAGTATTGGCAGACCGGCAGACAGACGAGTCTAGAATGAGGGGTTGCAAGTGCACCACCACCCCCTGACTTGTACAACCAATCAATTAAAAAACGACTCTTTTTATACTTTATCGGACATTTGATTTATTTTATATTTTATAAAAGAAGTATAAATTATACATATGTATATACACATATATCTTTGAAACATATTTGATATTTAATTATAATAATAATTATTATCTTATATGGAACATATGAAATTGTTGTTATATTAGTTTGACTTTTTTATGTGGTTTCGGTCGATTTGGTGAGATATAAAAATTGCGCACGAATCCTTTTTTATGTAACGCATCCACTGATTAACTAACCCTCTCGCGACCCACCCCCGCGTGTACCCCACATAGCCTACCCACGCGGGAACGGCTATTTTATGCGTTCTCCCGCCCGCCGCCTCACACCAGAGCGGTCCAGTGCCGCCATTCCATGCCAAATCGCCCCTCTAATTCCGGCCCTGGCGGAACATCGGAAAAGTTATCGCGACCCGGTGCCAATGTTTCATGAATTTCGCATCGAGGCCGGCTTCAGTTTTTCATCGGACACCGTCCGCGCTAAAACAAACCCCCCTCAAAATTCGCCACCATATATGCATATACCTTCATGAATATTTCAGCGTCTGAAAATTCGCACCCCCAACCGCGGCACCGGCTTTTTGAAACGTGTGTGCGTTTTTGGCGCCTCGTTGCTTATTCATCACAAGTGCGTTGCAGCCTTGTCAGCTACAATTTGAATTGCGTCGACTTCGAAGTAAAGCCGATTAAGTGACAATAGCCAAACCAATTGTAATTTACTAATGCGATATGACGTCAAGTCATTCTATAAGTTAAACTTAATTAAATTCCAAATATTTTTCAACTGTATGAATTCGTAGAATAATATTGTATGCATTTATTATGAAAATCTGTACCTTTAAGCGATTGCAGGCCTGGAAGTGCAAGTGCAAAATTAGTATATCACTATCAGGTTTTCTACTATACTTTTGAATAAAGATGTAATTATGTAATTTTGCTCCTATGCTATAAAAATCATACATCGCTAAAAAAGCGATTGACAACTTCACTGTCGCTGAAAGCAATTATGAAAACGTCTAAAAATAACTGTGTATGTAAAAAATAATAAATAAAAGCTTAAATATCCTACTATATCTTGAATGTTTATTTATAATAAAAAAAATTTGCTAATGTTGACGATATATAAAAATAATAAAAGAGTTAAACACAGTGAAATTATATTAAATACGTATTTAATACACAATATTTCTCTAATAAATAAAATAGTAGTTAAATAAAACTTTACTTAAAAAAATATTCCTAAGCTCTTCATTTTCATTATTGAAATTATAAGGAACATATTTCTTTGGCAAACATTTGATATCAAATATATTTCGTATGTGTGTCTAAATCTGGTTTATAATTCATAAATCCGACATTCAAGATTTAAACTGGAATGTATAATACACCGTAACACATAATGATGTTTAGAAAAATCTCTTACATTAAATACAAATATCTTTGATTTTTATTAAAACTATAGTTTCCCCTAAAGACTATTACAACAATATTGTTTTACAGAACTCTTTATTTTTTTATGGTAACAATTTTTTGGTAAATAATATTTTATATGTATGTATTTTGGAACAATATTTGCTAATTATTTTAATTCTATTTTGCAACATAATGGACAAATATTATTGACTGAAACATAGTACAGAGTATACAGAGTACCATAATGTAACATAATTCCTATCATTATGCTGCGTAATTTAAATCCACCAAAGATTCTTATTCACTAGTTATAATGGTCCCAAACCAATTGCAACTAAGTAACTTAAGTTAGATAAATATTTTACTATATAGAACATTAAAATAAATGAATATGTTTTACAATACGCAGCAACCATTGCCTCCATGAAATGGAGAGAGAGCGTCAAACACTCGGGTATAAATTTGGAGTCTAAGCCTTAATTCATTAAACATATCACGGATTATCAGTTCTAGATGCTTTCTGCCACTGCGGTCCTAAAATCGATATTTAGCAGAAGGAGCCGATCAACAAAAAAATACTATAAAAACAGCCAATTACACTGGTAATAACATACCCTTGCTTGGTGTGGAGTAACACTAATAAAGCGAAAAAATATTATATAAAAAACCTTTTTAAACTAGCTTTAAAAATTGTATTGTAGATTTTTAACACCAGCAATTAACGAAAATTTAAAAATACTATAAAAAATATTACGCAAGACCATATTAATAAATTTAAAAAATTCTAGAATAAATTTAAAAAATGTTAGTATTAAAATAAAAATTTGCCATGGGTATAGTTAAGTAACAAGAACAGTCGTTATTGCGACCATAATTTATTTGAGAGGTGAATGCTTCTGTCATTTTTAATCTTATGCCGCATTATCTCGAGCGGAACACTTATAAAAAAAATCTTAAAAGTACGTTCCTATTAGTGGTAAATGATAAATGTAGCTGGAAACAAATCATTAACGAAACCCCTAAGTTTATATTAGTGTTTAATTATAAATATATTTGAAAACAAACCGGTAACGAAACCTGGTACTAAATCTAATGTAAATGTAGAAAAGATATTAAAAATAATAATATAAGTAAATTATAATGTAAATATTAGCAACATCTTAATAATGTATAAGTTACGATATACTATTAGTGTTGAATGATTGTGAAAGAAACCTGGAACGAAATCTAAGTAACTAAATAGTAAAAATATTAGTAATAATAAATTATTGTGATACATACAATAACATTTTTTATTAAAAATGTAAATATTTATAAGCCCGTCTCTTGGACACGGTAAACTTTGACTTTTTCCACGATGAAAAGTTTCGATTCGGAGAGAAGTTTTAGCAAGAAAATATTTTTTAATCCTGTATTTAAAGAAGTGCCCTTTATAATGAAGATATTTAATTGACCGCAAGCCTTTAAAGGGATTTTGCTTATAATAGGAAGAATTAATAAACAAATATTTTAATTGAACAAGAACGTTGCGTTTATACAATACGTCTCAAAATTAAAAATTGAAGTTAGATAGTATATTCATTAAAAACATGTAAATTTAGCTATTTAAAAATAATTTAATATAAGATGATGTGCATCTGTACGGTTGAGTAATATAAAGTTATTTGTACACCTTAATTGCCATAAATAGATCACGCATCATATGCGATAACATAATTTCATGCCGTATTCAAAAACGAGTCCCAATCCTGGAATTGTAGCGGCGACATAGAGATTCTGGATAAGCCTAGCTCGGAGCGATCTCCCGTTCGGCCGCCGGATTGCAACGGAAGTGTGGGTTGGGGGTGGTCTGCGGGTGGCCGTGAAGGGGTTGCATCGCCACCCTCGCAGGCCTAAGGGTAGGGCCAGCCGGGGGTGGCTTGGACGTCCGTCCGTTCACTTTATTCGTTAATATATACCTTCGTTATAGGCGGCCCGCCGCCGCTACTTCGGTGTACGAATGCATATATAGTTATCAACGAATGTTCTCCATAGCTGCTGCACTGGTCAGATCTGATCCAGTGCGGCTTTATGAAAATACGTCGACTACAGTTGAATCGAATAAAACTGACATTTCACTAGTGCGCGTATTCAGCTGACAATTATAGCGATGTTAGCCAAATTATTTCAGACGTGGTTGCTTAGAAGAAGAGTTATTAAATTGGTCATGGTTACTCTACAGAGGGGTATCAAACGAAAGCATTAATATATCACAGAATAATATTTTTTTTTTTGTAATAATTGTATTAAATCGGCAAAGTTTTATGCATCGATTTTTATAGCAAAAAGCGTATATATTAAATCAATTTGTATCAATATATATTGTTGGAGCATTTATTAGTATCCTGATAGTAGAATCTACTTTATTGCATACTTTGTTCTTACGATACGATAAAATCGATAATAGAATCAAAAAACTTTCTCACGAGAATCGTATTCCATAAATATTTCTCACCGCGCTGATGGGAAATGTCCGTTTTTCTGCGGATGCACTCTACACACAATCAGCAATGCTAGGAATAACTAACTGGCAACCCTCCATTTTTGCAGACAGACCTGCCAGACATCAACTTTGCCTATTCGTTCGTCGCCGGAATTCCGCTTAGGCCTTGTTGAACTTTACCGTTTCGCAACATGTCACTAATCGGAATCCTTAATCAATCTGTAATTTCTGATGTCTGATGTTTTTCTGTTGTCAATCTGACTTTTCATTGAAACTTTTTATTTAACTGACAATCTTGACGATCGTATGTCATATTCAGCGACTACTATATCCATGAACCTAAACACATTAAATAATTAGATATGGACCTTCAATAAAGCATGATACTTGCAAGGTAAAAAGTTAACGTTTGTAAACTGTCGAATCACTTCCGCCATTAAACTTTCTATAGTCACTTTAAAAAAAGACGTCCAAAGACGTCTTCAATACAACAATGCTTCCTCAAGAAAACTTTCAACAATGCACCCCTATGTTGCTAATGAAAGTTCTAAGGGTAAAACGCTTCATCGGTCTTCGAATAGTTGCTTACTCACTGCATATGGCTAATTGAAAATTTTAAGTTTGCGATTTATATACCTATTCCTAAATTAATCAGTAAAATATATACATATAATATTGACAAATATACTTGATTATTTAATTACAAAGCAAATAAATTAAATATTGCAATAATGTTTATAAATTTAATGAAATACGATGATGATGATGCATCTTATTATTTAGTTCCGGATTATCTGTGACGCTAGCCATATGCACTTTTGTTATAAGATTCATTATTATATAATATATAAAAAAAAACGATTGGGAAGCATGTATATACAGAAGAAGCGCGATTTTGGCGTCATGATAATTTAAAATAGTCCAAGTTTTCTAATAAACGAGGGATCATTTCGCAATGGCGTGTCTATCTTGATAGATATGTTTCTCAAACTTTTTATATTTATATAAAACACTATTTCATAAAATTTATATAATAAAAATATTTTATTTTATATGATACGCAATTTGTCAAAATTAGTATAATATATTTATACTAGCTTTTAAATAATCTATAATAAATATTTTAATAAAAACATGGATGTTATTTAAAATTATGATATTAAAAAATATTATACTCGAATATCTATCCTTGAACTTTAAACTTTAAAGCATAATTCGACATTAAAAATAATATTATTTTATTTTATGTTATTCACACGCTAATTTTGCATCGATAGATATTTTAGTTTAATATTTTAAAACTAATTAGAATTTTTTAAACATTTATAAAAAATTGCTATTTTTTTTAAGAAAAGTTTAAAGAATATTTTGTCAGGAATATTTAAATTTTTAGATATTTACTGATTATTATTTACCGATTATTTTAAATCTACTAAGTTTTTTTTCAATATTAACCAAAAAAACTGCTTAAGGAAAATCTCTACAATATTTTGGCAGTTAATATCCCAATGTTTTGTATCTCATTCTAAATTGTGATATTCTCATTTGATCTCATTCTTTTTAAGTTTAATGTATTAATAATTTTGTAGGTTAATATTTGTTAATTGCGTTTTTATGATTGCTTGTGGTACAAGATAATACATTAATAAAATATATTCCTGGCGATTTTTTTTATAATTATAGCAAAAATAAAATTTTCGATTAGTATAAACAATTATTTTCATACGATTTGCAAGTATTTATATTATTTAAATGACAGGATTCGTCGCGAGTAAAACTCACGATTCAATATTTCGGCAATGACGCACCTGCCATTATCACGAATTTTCTAAGTTCTAACCACGATTAATCCCGGCATTTATATTTATCTACAATAAAAAATTCAAAAAGTTATTCCATTTCTAAAATTAACATTTTTTCTAAATACGTATAATACATGCCTATATTTGATTTCTGGAATTAAACTTGACTACGTTTTTGCGACAATTCTATTAACTGATATACATATGTGTGAAATTATTTACTTATTTTAAATATTGCATAATTTAGCATGAGTTTTTTTTAATTATATGTATCTATATAATATTTATTATTTAATTTATTTAATAGTCAAGCAATTAAAAAAAATTGCAAAACAAAAATTTATTTTAGTTTTAAATGGAAAATAAAACATTGAGAAGCTTCAATGCAAACAATTACTGAGCAATTTGAAGAAGAAATCGCATTCCTCGTAGCGTGTTTAAGTTAAACCGTTTAAATTGAAGATACAGTTACAAATCCTTACATACAACACGTATACATACACTAATCGAAAATATATTTGCACGACATATTTCGTTTAATTTCATTATATAGGTACATTTGTACGATCATTGATCACCAAAAATTTCCGTTTCCGTATACTGATTGTTAAACCCGATCCCATTGACCGCATGACAATACACACAAATACGATTTAAACCCTTACGAGTATCGATGGCCAATGTGGGAACTTCCTTTTCGTTGTGCTTCAACTGAGTCCCGGAGAAAAACAACATTGTCTTCGGCGTATGAATGGAAGTCGTAGTAATGTGCCCATATACATAACAACAATTTTCTCCTCGTTAAGTGTGATTATAATGTGCGAAGGGTGTGTTGACACACAATACGGGGAAGAAGGAAGGAAGCGGACAATAACAAAAGTGTGGGAAGTCTTCGAACGCTGCTGTGAGAAAGTTTTGTGTGTGTGAAAGATTCCGATAAGTGTTAAATTCCACGGTAGAGAAGGGTTAAATTATCCCTTTCGCTCGATAAGTTTTACATCGTTAATCATTGTGTTATGAAACATATATACATAAGCTTTACAACTTAGCGAAATCTTATAGTTCCGTGACATATTTGGTATTGAAATGCAATTTTTATAAATTATTTATCTTTACAGGTAACATTTGATTTTTTCGAATAAAATTCATTTGATTCCCTTAATAAAAAAATACTTAATTTTAATATTTCATTGCAAATTATTAAAAACTGTAAAACTGTATTTTGGTGAATAATATGAATCGTTCGCATCTTGTTTTTATTCTTGATCTATTAAATACTCAAAGATCATCGTAAACTATTTAGGCTTTTGTTTATTCCTTACGCTAAGTATGTAATCTTATTGATTGACTATTTTACTTTTACAAGTTTCATTCATAACCACTGATTGTAAGTACATGGAAAGTAGCATCGTACTACGTATCCGCCACGGTGGCATGAGGCATGACTATGAATGGAGCACGCATACTTACCTGATTGTGGTGTCATTCACCGCTACGTACCGATCGTCGACCACCCTCATCAATGGAGTATATCTCCTCATTCTCCTCGTATCTGGTCGACCTTCCAATCTGACGACGAGGGAAGGAAGCAAGGGTGATGGGCACGCGCCACTCCTCTCTCTCTCTCGCTCATCTTCATCACATCCGTTTCCTTTAGAGTGCGCCACCATGGAAGCCACTTGACCGTGAAACCTGCACATACAGACCATATACCACCATAAAATTAATTAACAATACTGTGAACAATATCCGCAAATAAAAGTAGATATCACATCCGGTTGTCTTTTTGAATTTACATCTACAAAACTAAAAGCAAGAATTAAGCTATTCAACATTTTTAATAGTTTTAAGCGTTAATTGGGCAACTAAATTTTTTTTCACCATTCTATACCATAAGAGTATGTATATAAACTGCCAGAAAAGAAAATGTTCGTAATTTTAAATTTTAAAAAACGCAAGTAAAAAATCAAAGTGATGCTTAAAAAGTAACATATGATTATATTTTTAACTTATGTATAACACAGCTCTGGGAATTGTATGTATATACATTTTAACTTTTTTAGATACATATAATAGTTTATATAAGATATATTTATTTATAGACTTTTCAGTGTATTTTTATTTTCAGCACTGACTATTTGATATATTTATTTAAAAAAATCTATGTTTTATATATTATTTTATATAAAATATACATTAATTTTTGATGATATGAAAATAAACTGAAATGAAATAATAACATGAAGTATCTATTTTCCTTATTCTTTTTTCCCCATTTTTTTTTATAAATCATACATATAATATATATTAAAATTGTATGTATGATATAAGATAAATCCTTTCTCCTTTTATAATAAAATAATTTTTTTATAAAATATTTCTTACAAAGATCATTAATGGTTATTACATTTTATTGTAAAATTAGACAAATATTTTAAATTTTTAAGCAAATGCTTGAAAACTATTATATAATCACAGCCATTTTTCAACATTTAATATACAAAATTATCACATTTTAATAAAATTTGAACCGATTCTAAGACTATTTTATCGAGTTTAATTACTATAATTTAAAGAAAAATAAATTTAATTGCTTATAAATTATTAAAATTATAATATATAAATAAATTATATATTAAATTCATACTACTATTAAAGTATAAAAAATAGATAAAATGTAAACCGTATATAAAGATTTTTATAATATTAAAATTTATTGAGAATTCACATTAAGAGATACTACTACATATATCTAATCATTTAAAACATATTAGTGATTGTGTCACATACCCGTTTAAATTGTAATAAAAATGGATTTGAGACTAATCGAAAAATTTAGAATTTTTAAATACACAATAATAAAAGTAATATAATTTTTTACCTATTTGCTACACCTAATCCTAAGCTGCTGCTCCACGTAGTGTTTTATTTTCGTAGCGCGTCCCAACTATATACCATTTGTTCGCGTAGACTCCCGCGTAGTCCTAAAAAGACAGCTCTTTGTCTTCTAAATATAATAACTCTGTATATAATCGGTTTATTTTGTGTGTAAATAAAAATAAGAATCAAAAGTAGTCTGTGCTTCCTGTGGGATAATATGACTTAGACAAAAGAGACAAAGACCTTTGCGGTTACTCGAGTACTGTCTGAGACCTTTTGAAGGGAGATTCACTGCTACGAAAGTATATTTTATAAACGTTAATTCTCTAATTAAAAATATAATGTTTTTTCCATTTATACGAGGCGAACCCGTTGACATCGATACCTTTCTTAATCTTGAGTGCACACACTTCCTCTAAAAAGATATTCAACTCTCTTTCCATTGTCCACTTCGTGGTCTACGTACGCTGAAAGGATATAACGAAGACTTGCGGTTTAGATACGTATGCTTTCTTCTCACGCAATTGTTTTCAATGAAGTCGCGTCTAATGTAGACTCTTATTAGATGGATTGAGCAATTCGTATGCTGTATCAAATCATAATATGAGGACGCGCCACTTAAAGTGATATCCTTGTCATGTCACGGTTTCGTCAAGAGCGATTCCCTCCCACGATGATAGGGTCACGTGCTCGCTGCACTGAAAGGAACTCAAACGACAATGCAGTTTTTTTTACTTAACATTGTAATTAAATACTTTCGTGATTAATTACTGATAGATTGTAGATAATTTGCGTCTCAAGGGGGTCAACTCTGTATGGGGAAGATCGAAAATTACACATGAAAGTGAGGCAAGGCGAGAGAGTGAAAGCTTGTGACAAAAGACGGCGAGAGTGAAAGTTCTATGCGACACAATATGTACCTACGTGTCGACACGTGCTTACACTGAGAGGTGGTGATGGTGTCCCTGAAGCACTTGCTCCTCAAAATATAGGGTGGCTATAAAGTTAGTTATTGCTTACAAGGCTAGTTTATAATAAACTGTAAAAATATATATTATTGCATTTTAAACAGTATTTCGCAACCATTTTACACGGAGCACTAATGCAAAAGTAAATAATATTAATTAAATTGTACGATCTGAATCTCGATTAATTTATAAAAATATTAATTATTCATATACCTATTACTTTCATGAGGATCTTCATTATCGGGGTAATAGTGAATTGATACCCTTAAGTGCTTAACAACTATGTTTGAAACGTATTTCCTTCTTACTATCCCAAAGAGACATTTTTTGAACGCATCAATCTTATTCCTCAATTTAAAAATATTTGTAAAAATGCCAAGAGAGAAATATTAAAATCATTAAGAAGCCTAATATGTCTACTATATATATATACAAGTTTAGCCATTCATTCATTGAGTACCAAAGGCTCTAACAGGGCCGAATTTTCGCTCTCTTAGAAATTATTTTATTTCTTCACTCAGTTTAAAAAATTGCGAGAGAAATAATTTCTCATATCCAGCTCACTTTTGCGATTTTACTATTTCGATTCCATACTCTCTCACAGTGTTGTGAAGTGTAATTTTAATCCTTCATCGCTGCGTTTAGTTCAGTTAAAAGCTATTTTGCAGCTAGGTGCTCTTTGTGGATGAGCAACAGCTTAAATTTTTGCAACTATACTCCGACGCATTTCTTTGAGTCCAAGCCATGCGCATTAGTCAAGGCAAGAAATAAGTTAATCTCTAAAGTTTTAGATTTCAAAATAATATCTCAAAAATCATAATAAAATAGTATGGTTACTGACTTCGGTTACGTATGGTTACTTTTCGGTGTCACTACTTTTATTGAAAGAATGTTAAAAGATCTTGTTTTTTTTTTATTCATTTCGAAGAGATTAAAAATGTTCAAATCAAAGACACAAGAAATAGTTGCGAAATAATACAGTGTTAAAAAACGAAAAGTTCACCTGCTTGTGTACAGATTTTACAGAATTTCTTAAATTTTTTTAACATAAATGGACGCTAAATATTTGCGGATAACCGATTGTAAAACACTGTTTTAAATCATCGATAGCAGCAATCGCATTTAATTGTAGCTCTATAAGTATTTATACATCCGTATTTAAAATATAAAGTAAGAAAATATCTCAGAACCAACAAGTTCCACCTGTGAAATGCAACAATCCAATTTGCAGCTATATTTACTTACTTTACCTTATATAAAAATAATATGAGAAAAATTAAAAAGCAAATATAAATTTAATAATAAAATAAAAATAAATCTTACCAGTAAATAGCAAACTTTTTTTTAGCAATACGCAGATCAGTCAGTAGATTTAGGCAATACATAAATTAAATATTGATTTACATAAGATAACTTATGTCGTTAATGGAATGAGGATACGCGAATATTTTTCAACAGGCACATATTAATTTATAAACATAACACTCTTCCAAAGCTTGCTTTTAAAATCGCTGTCCATAAACTAATATTATCTTTCTTCAGTTTAGCATTAGATATTTTTGGCATATTTTTTAAATATAGACTCATACATTTTTTTGAAACTTTAAATTCTAACTGAAAAATATGAATCTTGCATTCCTAAAGAAAAGGCAATTTCTTCAAGCCCAATAAGATTTAATATGAATCTAACAGCACTGATTATTTATTGTATAATATTGTTTAGTTATTGTATAATATATAAACTTAAAAATACACATTTTATATATGTAAATAATTATTTGACAATATTAGTATACATTTACTCTAATATAAACAAAATCCGTCCCGCTAGTGTCCTATGTAATGATAATGCTTTGATTTGGTAAATGTTTTATTGTATCTTCTTGCAAATTAATGTATATAATATATTATTCACGTACAGTATCCAGTTTGGCTTGCTATGCTTAGTAGAAAAATAAATATTTTTTAGGCTTATCGCAAATATTTTTTTCTACAAGCTCTTAAACGATAATTCACATTATTTAAATTATGATTTACTATTGTACATGTACTAGAATTTGCCAGTTACATGTATTAATATATATTTTTCCATTCTGTATTTTTATTAATATATACACATACTTTCATTGTATACAATATGTATTTATGCAAGGTTCGTTTAAAGCAATTAAAAAAGCCGCAGAACACGGAGACCCATCTTACATCATGAAAAGTAATACTTCATCCGGCGCACATTTATGATGTTCTCAGTCTGGGGTGGGATTTTCTTTACAAAGGACAACCCTTTCGTGTCTTCAACGAATTTTTTGAAATTTTCCCCGCTTTCATTTTGAGCTTTTGTGTGCGGCGGTGGATGGGGCCCGAATATAAATAACAGCGCGAAATAATTATAATTAACCGACAACGACTCGCGTATTATATAGTAGATAGACGAGTTAGAAAAAATAAAAACAAGTTTGCGTAGTAGATTTGTATGCCATAAATGATTGATTAATATAGTGAGTGTTTATCAAACTTTTTTAGGAACGGCCTCAATCTCATCCACAAATGGTCGACGTGTTTGTGCCGGCTCCGGCTGAAGACAATCGTTATTGTAACGACACTAGCATGCATGCTACGAAAAGGTTTGTCTTCCATGGTTTAAAAAAATAAACCTATTAAAAAAAGATTCTGAATTTCTGATGCCTTGAGAGAGAGTGAATGTGTGTGCATGTGTGAGTGAGCTAGGGAGATTACTCTTATATATCACGACGACCGACAATCATACGCGCACTTTTTTAAATGCACAAGTGCATAGGCATTCATAACAACACACACTTTGGGGAGAAAGTCTACAAAAGTACCTGTCTTATAAAGGAGAAATGGGAGAAGGAGGTGAAAAAGGACTCTTTGTCTTTCTTATGGGTATGTTGTGCAAAAAAGGGTTCTTTGGAAATGTATCTTTAAGAGGGTGAGCGTATAGAAGTGAGCGCCTCTTTTATACGTTCTTTTCCGCCGTCTGTCGCCTGAGCTTACGTTTAGATTTCATCATACAACGATTTGTATGTATATGTATATATGACTGTCGTTATAAATAATTAACGAACTGTGAGACCAATCGAAATACTAAATTATAATGATTTTTACTGGATCTTCCCTTTTGAGCACTTAGTATGCATCGACATGCCCTTGGGAGCGCTTTCAACGAGATCTGTTAATGAGAACGGCCAAAGTGATTCACATTTACGAGTATAAGAACGTAACTATATTTTAAATAGTTGTTATAATGACTCTTGAGATTCTAGAATATATGCATTGATACGAATTTTTGTAAATATTTAATTAATTAATTTTTTATTCATATATGTTTCTTTCTCATTTCCTCCAAAATATAGTGCAATTTTCATTTGAGTATATATAGCATATACGTACTTTATCAGTGATATTAAATATTGATTCTTTAAAAATATAATACAAATAGGAAATGAACGAGAAGTAGTTAATGAATGTTTAACGGTGGTTCTTAAACTTTACTTATAAAAGATCTTACGATCCACTCTTCCATGGTTCCAGTCTAAACTTTCATTTTTAAAACTTTAATAAAATAACACTAAATTCTTCATACAATTTTCTTTTCGTTACATTTATAAAGTTTACAATTTAGTGGTGATTTTATTCTTAAAGGAATAGATTTTCATCAAGCTTCTGGAATAATACATAAATAGTGGTTCTCAGATAATAAATTATTATTTAAATTACATAATCATGAATGAGCGTTTGTTGCATTAACTTTAATCAGTACTTTCATTCAAACATTTTATGTAATTTTCTTAAGTTCCTACATAAATCAAAAATGTATAACGTCACATAATAATGACACTTAATAGGAGTTTTGAAGGTGATAGTTATTTTATTGATTAATTTCACTGTACTTTCATTTTAAAATATATCGATAAAAATATATACTTCTTAATATAACAATGGTTCACCTGATTTATTTAAAACTTTAAATACACTAAATCAATATAAGAATAATCTTAAATGCTTTCGAATGAAAGAGCTTTATATTAAATTATTTTTAAAAAATCTGCAGAGCAGAACCGGAATCTTTCAACACAATGAACGGTCCATAATGCGCCTCGCCAGAAAAAAAATGTGTAACACTTAAAAATAATTAATTTATTATTTTTTATTCTCATTTAACCCCTTCGTCGCGGCACAGATTCAAGTCGTCAATCTAGTTTAATGGTCGGGGTAGCCTTGGCGCATAGGGGTGGCAGACGGTGCATCTTACCTCCCACGGCTTTCTTGCGGACCTGCCCCAACCGGCGGGTAGGCCTACCGGGAACGTCGAAGGGGTGAAAATATGTGGGATGGGGTGGTTAATCCCCGTCGGGGGTAAAAAAGCGCTCTTCAAGTTGAATATTCAGATTTAATATAGTCATAATCACAATGATCATCATTCTGTAGTGTATAAAAAAATATATATTTTCATTTATTATTTACGGTTTATTGTGTGAAAATTTTATTCAAAATTATACGTTTGATATTATCATGCATATGTGAAAGATTTGATTTTGCTTGATAAGCAAAAGTGAAGTTCTATAATATATTTATAAATCATAATATTTTGGAATTTTTTTTTTTTTTTATATAATCACCATTGAGTAATGGTGATTATATAAAATTATAATGCATTAGTAATGTTTCTATTTTTCGACACCCAACGCATTAAATCAAAATACTATCAAAATGATTTTTTTCTAAATTATTTGAATGATTTAGATAGTGCTGACGAATAATCTTTCACTCATGAATTTTACTTCTTTCTGTTTTGGATACGCAAAACCACTTTATCCCATCGTAACATAGTACAATAAATTTTAGCAGTAGTTCTTTCGCACAGAATAATTTAATTTAATTGAAACAGACATTATTACGAGTGCTGCGTCACACACGTCTAACAGAAATGGCATTGTTGTAAACACCAGTAAAAAATGGCTCACATCTAATTAATATCACACATAACTAAAAAAATTTTTAGTAGCACAGATTATAACAAAAATATTTTAGTAATAAATAAAGTAAATTTTTGTAATAAGCAATATTAGATTTTTTTTAAATATTTGAGAAAAGGTTGACATGTAATACTATATTATTCTTACGACACAAAATTTTTCAGTGAGGAATTAAAAGTCAGTCAAATTTATACAATACTCAAAGGATTTATTAAATAAGAAATTACCTTAGATTTGAGGCTTACGAATTATTTTCACATACATAATAGATTTTAACTTAATTATCAGATTTTATTATAATGAATATGTTTCAAACAAGTTATTTATTAAAAATGCAAAATCCACGTATGTGTGATTTAATAATATTAGTTTTTTTAGTATTTATAAATTCATTGACGTCTTAAAAATGCATTCATTCTCATCATGACAAAATGTTGGAAAACGCTGCCACGAAGTCAGTGAAGTAGGGTGGCTCAGCTAAGAGAAAAACCTCGCTAACTGGTTTCAGCACTGCGTATTGATTTTAGTTTGCATAGAATAGACCCCCGATGCTTACTTAGAGGTTTTTTATTACGGCCTACCTTTTATTACGAATGCTGACTTGAGCCTCAGAGCTTTCGCGAGACGAGGAAAGCTCCTGATGGCAATGCCTCTCAGATATTTTTTTATTAGTATAAATTTAATAAATATTCTTGAATTCCTTCATTGACTAGACAATACTTATAAATTGATATAAATAATTTTGAGTTCAATAATCTGTGTATATATATATATATAAATAAATGCGATTGATATATTTAATGTCATATGTACAATCTTATTATTATAAATATTTAGTAATTTAAAAACATATTTATTTCGATTTATATGGTGTGTATATAATGAATGCATCTCGCTCCTTTGGTTTCTATGAAGTGAAAGGAAAGTTTCGTATTAAATATCAACAAAATATGCATGTAAATGAAATGTTTTAATGACGTCATTATCATACGACTACTTTTATGTGGTTCGTCGTCACCTTCCCTTTTCTGGGCCTCGGCTCGTTGAGTTTTCTTCATTAAAACGCGTTAACGACGCCCGAAACAAATATTCCACCTTTTTCTTCTGCCGTGAATTAAAACCTCCTTCAGCTGGCAGCCGTCGTCCCAAGTCATTTCCATCTGAGGTTATTTAATGCAGACGGATGACTGCATTCCCCCACACCATCGTCCATCTCTCCGCAAAGGCGGCAGCTCCTCCTTCGCATCATTCCTCGCTCTTCTCCTTCCCAGAGTCGCCTTTTTCCACCTACAGCCACCGACGTTTGCTTCACTCGTTCCTTCCTCCTTTTTATAGGGTTATATGACTGCTTAAGGGTGAAACTTCAACTTCCTGTGTATCGCGATGGAGCCGAACGTAACGATGTAAAAATTATTTCTCAGACACTTGCGCCACTATGGCGCACAAATACATTAAGAAGATGACACCCATATAAATATTTCATTGCTCATTTTTAATTCCGTTTTTATAGCAATTTATTGTTTTATACCGTGCATCATTTATATTTTCGCATTGTACACTAAATTTATTTGGACTTTTACTTACACTTTTAGTTAAAACTTTAAATGAAAAAATATCATGAAAATTTGTTTATTAAGTGCAAGTATTATGACCAAAAATATGCAGAATTTTACATATTATTTGTTTCAAAACAAATACATATTTATCATAAATTATTTTAAAATTAAATAGAGACCTTAGCAAAATAACACTTAAATACTTAAACTATGTTTATATAATCATTAGCGATATTACAAATTTTAAAAATATAATCACAGTATCGATTACAGGAAAGAATTTTTTTTAGAACCGGAAAAATCCATTTTAATATCTAAAATTTAAAAAAGTAAGATAAAAATGTTATTATAACGTAAGATATTAATTGCACTTGACAAAATTACCTTATTAAAAAAATAAATTCAGTACATACATATGTTTAATAATATTTTTATATACGTAATTAAAAAAAAATTCTCAGTATCTCATATTGCTAATGATCGTTCTAAGTAGTTGATTTGTACTTTGAAAATAAAATATTATTAATGTTTTGGTCTATACTTTGGATATAAATTACATATACCTACATCTTATTACTATAACAGTAGAAATATTGATTATATGAAAATCAGAAAATCAACATTGCATTAATATCGATAAATTGTTAATTAAAATATGACTTGTTTCTTAAAGTACAACATAAATAATTTTTAAAATAATTTATATAATAACTTTAAATTTAAATTGGTCTTTAAGATTTTTATCAAAATCAAGACACAAACACACGTGTATCACACATTAAACACGTACACATTATACACCACCTTCGTCTGCTTCTCAACTCGTTCCTTCAGCGCAGGGTAAAAAATACTCAAGCACACACAAACATAGCATCAAACCAACCCTCTTTGGAAACCCTTCCTTATTTTCCTTTCCAACAACTTACCCCTTTCTCTCATGAGACATGACGACTCCGCGGTCGAAGAGCTTACAATTTTTGCTGAAAGTTTTTCACATACTTTTTTATAAATAAAAAATCATAATATATATATTTTACAATAAATATTAAAAAAAAATCATCCACAATTTATCCTTATATGCAATTCAATTAGTATTACCAGATAATACTATTTACATATATTTGTGATACTATATTATATATGTAAAACTGATATATATCAATATTTATTATGGTATCTGATGTATCTGACCTCTTACGATCGCGGACATGGCATGATGATATTTGCCGACAGACGTCGAAGGGGATGGGATGGGGACGCCGCCCCTCGTGGGCCCCCCGAGGGCGACTCCCCGAGACGAGCGAATCCTTATCTGAACCGTACTACTCAAATACTTGACACGGTTGTACCGAGCGCGTGCATTATGCGTACTCTTGGGGGAATGTCAGACGGAATTGTACGACAGAGTTCAAATGTCCAGAAAATGCACTTTGGCACCTTGGCGCCATTGTCAATTAAAGAATTCTCATTAAAATTATAGAAATGTTCTTGCGAATATTGATAGATAGGCGAGGGAGTTACGATTAGATACCAAAGAAAGTGATATTTATAATATTTTTTTTTTAGAAGGACGTAATACTTTAATTTGGACTTAGAAGGAAAAGGTAGAAGGACATATTTATATAAATATTAATGGATAGTTGTTCTTCGAATCATATGTCGTTACTGTTTGATGTAATGTTATATCCGGAATAAGATTCAAATGAGTTCATTATTTCATCGCTGTAACTGTAAAGTTAACTCTATTGTTGACAGTTCAACTAACTGGACGCAATCGGTGAAATCTGTATTGATGTCGCGAACGAGTAACAGTTCTAATGTCATTACGAATAGCGGTTAATTTATACGTATTTCAAAAAAATAATCACCAGAAAAAATTAAAAATATATAAGCATATAAAAAAAATATTAAATGGTTTAGGAAATCGTTAGCTTATATTTATATATGCTTCAGTAATTTGATTGTCTGTTACAGATAAATGTATTAAAGTTGTATTATTATGACATTAAAAATTGGTATTAGAATAGCGTCAATTAAAGTCAATAGTAGAATTTTTTTTTATAAATAATGGAAAAACTAATAAAATAAATATTTTTTATGCAGCAAGAGTTTAGTGCCTTTATACAGAGTTGTCCCCATATTTCCCATACATAATACGTTCAAGTCTAACTTTTGAATCGTCACTGCAAACTGGCCATCCGGATATAAGTGCGGATATACTGAGGGTACATACAAAGCACATTTTTGTACTAATATACCCGACGTTTGCACCGTACATAGGTATAATATTTGTACATGCAGTAGGCGCATCGTGCCCCACTCGGCTAGTAAACGTCCAGTTTTATTTTTTAGCTTCTATTTGGAATTCTCTTAATGAATACGTAACTACCGGCCACGTTTTACAGATCTACATCCGTAGATATACACTATATATATACACCTACATATATATTTGTATTGAAAAGTTTTAACAATGCGTAGATTTTGTCTAGAATTCAATCAACTATATAAAAGTATATTTTTATTTAATCACGCATCGGATCAAAAAAGTGCACGTAGCTAATAGCTCTTCTGTCTTTTATATTTTAAAACCGCAAAGCAGGCTACTCATACAACTTTGCGGAAATACGATGAAGCAACTAACTCTTCATCAGGACTCAGGACGAATGGAAAACCGGTAGAAGGCCGACCCCGGTGCATTAAAAACGGACGTTCACTCTCCTTTTGTTTGTCAGGAAAGTTAAAAGGCTTGAAATCATCGGCCGGCCTCTCCCTCTCATCTTCTAATTATTTGTATTCAACTTGCGAATGCCTCCCCCGTACTACCACTGTACATTCAGAACTTCAAGTTGTGTATAATATATAATTTATATATATAAATATATACCAGAAATATATATTTTTGGGGATTATATTTGGGTCAGTCGTGTGAAGAGTTATTTATTTATTTAAATTAAATAAAGACCATTGTGACTTAACAGGTTACCCCAATGCGTCACGATGCTAAAAAATAAACAATACATTGTATTATTACGATGCACACAAAAAAATATAAAAATAATATATTGTAAGAAAAACAAAAAAAAATATAAAATATTAAAATTATATGATACGAACTGGACCAGCTCCTCGTAGCTGATATTAAAATTAAATAAATGTGCAATGCCAGCATATTAAGGAGCCGGATGGCAAAAACCATAGGCGAGTTGTCTAGTACGGGCGTCCTGGCTCTAACGGACATCAGAAGTGGACACGATCATGATTGTCGAAGGCGAACCAAAAACTGAAATTTTTTGAAAAAAATTTGATTGTCTTCAAAAAAAGAAACAGAACCTTGCAGTATTTTGACAAAATGAAACAAGAACTCAGCGAATCGTATCCCATCGCTCCTAAAGGAAGGCGCTGAAAAAATCAACTATCCTCATATAAAGGTATCTCAAAAACCTTTCTCAACTTTTAAGATAAAGAAGGAGTATTTATTTATTCAGAGATTTCAAATAATAAATACCAATTTAAAAATTCTGCAAACTAAAGTGTCCTATAAGAAACGGATCATCATAACAAACCGAAAATATTGGAAGATATTTTTCAGACGTCATTTACGTATAGGGAGAATGTTCACTTGCTCTTAAAAGTGATTCCAAGGTCTTTAATAAAAGTTTCTCTAGCCAAAATTTTTTCACGAAAAAAATAATCCGATGGCAAAGGGATCAAACGGGTTAAAATAAATTTAAATCACTTGCATACAGAATAAATTTAGAATTTGTTACTATCGTATTAATATCATTAATAAATAACGTGAACAGTAGAGGGCCCAAGTTGGACCCTTGAAGAACCCCCGAAGAGGAATATATATATATAATAAATCATGTAAAATATGTAAATAAATTTAATTTAAAAAGAATATTAGAATTAATAATAATATTATATTCTCAGCAACAATATTTCAAAAAAGTTAATTTTTAATATTTTACTTAAAAATGGCATTTGTATTTAAGGAAATCCTTGTTACTTATTATTTAAAAAAATATTATTAATTAAGTGAAAATTGTATCTATGAATCACACCATTTTATTTAAATAAAATATATTCTATTATTAAATCTGCTGAGTAAAAGTCTATTATGAATTGCCTCAATTAAAACTACAATTATATACAAAATTCTCAATTCACGTGGGAGAAATTAAAATAGCATCGTTATTTATTTTATTTACTCCTTTTAATTAAACTTATACATATTCACTAGCTTAAAACAGTAAACAAACACCAACTCATTAGAATAACCTTTTACAAATTTCTTTTACGCCATTTAAATCGCTTGAACATTTACTGAAACATACATATTTAAAAAATATTTTTAAAGCTTAATATATATATATATATATATTCTGACACGTTTGTATTTCATTTTTTTTCAGTAAAATTCCTTAAATAATAATTAAAATAGCTGATATATTTTTTTATATATTAGTTTTCATAAATCTAAAAGTCGAATTTTAATATAGGTAACAGTCAAATATATGTATTTTAGTTGTTTGACTTAACTGTAATAATGCCATAATATAACTATGAACATATATAATTAATACATTTAAGTAATGTTTCGACAAGCTGTGATAGGATATAGTATATACGTATTGTAGAATATGCTTCAAATAATTTTAAAAAATCATCTATCTACTGATCACCCTCTATAATATATGTAATTAGATCTTTCTCTATTGTATGAACATATATCGTTAATGGCTCATGCATTTAAAGTTATAAGCAAAGTTTGTTAAAAACCGTATGCAGTCGTTGGCCACTGCAGCCAAGTGTAAATATCTTGGCAAGGCCCGGTCACGACTCTCGAGTTACTTCTCCCTGTGCTCAACTAGCTTCATAACTTCGTATCAAGTGATTAATGTAAACCAACCCAAGGATGCGTTGCGCAACTTATAAGATAAGCCCTGAGCCTTAAACTTGGCAGCTAATTGCGTTAACCACGCTCGTGAACAGTACAACATTTTTAACCCCCACGATTGACCATTATCGCATATATTAGTATATTTACAAAGCAAATGGATTCCCTGGTGATTTATTACAAATGTCGCTTAGAGCTTCATGAAGAATTCATAACTTAAAAAAACAAGACACATATCGAATCCTTATTCAGAACATCAATCATTTCCTTGTGGAAATAGGCCTAAAACGCTTCCATTATTATTAAGGGTTGATGGCGATCGGACAAATGAGCTTCCTAAGTGTCCACTGCTAACTTGTCTACTAACGACTTCAGGACACATTGATCGTGCTTCAATACAGAGCGTCGATTAAAAGGGGACACTATGAAGATGTTTTTTTTAGTAACATACTGTTTTTGTTTGTATTATAGCTATATACTGTTGGGTCATTCCGAAAACTAATTATGCACACACATAGAAATTTGGAATACCTTGAATACGAAGCAGTCATCATCGAAGAGCCATATGGCACGACACCTGGATGAATCGTCACGGGTGATGTGCGATGCTCCTGTAATAGGGGGAGTATGTCAGAAGTTCGTGTATTTCTCACGGACACTCATATACCACACACTAAAAACACTATCTGAACATCGCCCTAGTTGCACCGTGTGAACTTACCGGACAGATGAGCAGTACACATTTTTTGGCAATTTTTAAAATTAATCAATGGGGTGTGGGGGTGAATGTGTGATACTGTGGAGGAATTATGGATGTTAAGGTATTGTGGTTGCATCCAGGCGCCGGTTTGCGCGTCATTGTCCTAGCGATACCGGAAGTGGAGCGATATGTCCTCAAGAGAGGGGCATTTGCTTGTTGAACACCTTTCAAACGCCATAAATCGCCATTGAAATATTAAAAATATTTTAAACTAATAGTTATACTACAGCTTTCAAATATATTTTTAACTTTATCTGCTAGTATATATAGATGTTTTAATTATTCAGTTCCTAACATTGCGACATTAAATTTATCATGAGAGAAGTATTTACATTTAAGAAAATTATTATTGCACTGTGCGACTGTTCTTGTAATATATACATATGTACATATATTGTCATTTCAAATGCTGCTTGTTCAATACTTTTATAACCAATAGCGTTTCATTGTATAGTTAAGGATCAAAATTCTTTGAAACACAGTCATAAATCATTATCATAGCAATTAAGTAAATAAACGTGCTATAACTGTCATAATATATTATATTAACTTAATTAAAAATATAGATTAATTTAAGTTTATAGATTCTTGTTGTGTTTTTGTTTCAACCCTTGCAAGTTTTATTGGTGTCTCGCAAAATCTTTTAAGATACAGAAGCAGTAGCAATTAAATTATCATACATATGAGTACAAAGTCGCATAAGCATAATGAGATACGATTAGTATCGACAAAGGCCGTGTGCCATAATAGCACACACGTACAGATGGGGATGGGGCAGGCTTCTGTTTCAGTTTTGATGGGGCACATCCAAGAAGCGGAATAGCCCGGCAATGCGAAGACTCGCGTTTGGCCCGACGCCAAAGAGGCGTCTTTTTGGCCTCAACAAGAGTTTAATTCTTAAAGTTAGACAATTTAATTTTCGCTGTTTGCGTTTTATTGCTGTTCTTGTTGTGCGCAAACAACCGATTCTATGGGGCAAAAGCAGAAACTGTTGCCCGTGGGCTCGCGTGCAGGATCGAACCACGTATGCGCGCCTGTGCAACTTTTCGCAATTTCTACGTGTATTTATATACGTATCTATTTTGCTACATGACGAATGCAATTGAAAAACAATTACAGCTATTCTAAAATATCGTGGAACTAACTGAAAATAAAGAGAAACCATTTGATTTTAGATTTACTCAAGAATATTTACTGGAGTAAATAAACTTTTTTTAACTACATAAAATAAAGTAATTTTTTTATATTGTAAAATAATTAATAATATAATTTTAATAATATGCTCATAATATGCTACTCATGGCTTATATTTAGTAAACTAAATAATATATTTTATTCATTAATTTATTATAAATGAATATAAATCGATACAAAAAATTATGACACATGAGCTATCGATCAAATGATATTATACACTTCCGTTTTAAGTTAAATTCAAGATAAAATAGACAAATGCCATACAATATTATTTTTTTAATTTATCAAACAAATGAAACATTCTCCGCTCAATTCTCTACTCTGTAAATCGTATCGCTTTGTTTGAACGGTGTATACGTAAACAAAGGAATATATTTAATTATAATAATAAAAATAAAATTTGAATTTGCTCCGAATTATTAACGAGCCGCCGATAATGCATTCGGTTGTTTCGACCAATAAAAAACAAGTATTTAAATATAAATCAACATGACAACGGTTTGAAATAATTATTATTTATAAATAAAATTCTGCTATTATTTATAAATAAAATTCTGCTACGCGACAATAATCTTCATTAATTCATTATGTGCTTTGTTCGATTTGACTGAATTTAAATTGTCCGGTTGCAAAATAACTACGTGTGTTATAACTATAAAAATTTAATATATACATAATGTCTTGAGGATTAGAAGAATACATTGATTAAACTAGATAAACAATCATCGTAACGAAATCTTTAAATTTTGAATTTCCGTCAACTGGTTCCGAGTCTGAAAAGTGAGTTTTTCCTTTTATAATACATAAACATTATCATTGCTTCCGATTTAATGCACATGTACGTTAGATTTTTCTGAACTAAGTACGTTTTAAACGTGAACATGTAATATATACTTAGTATGTATGAAGATTGGGGTTAATGTCGATCAAACGTATTTTTTTATCTAATGATATTTGGGGATACTATCTTTTACGAATGATCGCGTGACAATATTGTGATGCAGTCGGTCATTTAGCTTAACACATTGCATACCGTGTGCACAAATTTGTGCGTTTCAGAAACCTTGCGTTGTGTTCTACTTCTTTCATTATTTTCATTCTTGTTCACACAAATTTATTTTTTTCAATGATCATCCAGTTCACTGTTCTGCAATAACATAAAGATATATGTACATTTTTTTATCCAAAAATGAAAAATATTAAGAAACTACAATGCATACTGGTTAGCAGCGTTATAGTTATAAACCATAAACGCTATTCTAACGTAAATGTTTAATACTACTAGAATAATGTCTTTTTTATTTTTTTGTTTTGTACCGGAAAAGTTCATATTATTCAATAAAATAATAATATGCAGAAATAACTTAGTAACAATTTGTCCTAGCATGTGTAAGACGATATTTTTAAACATGTATTAATTAATTTCGGGATCACTTCAATTAAGCTTTTAAGCGTAGTTTTTGACTGAAGGTGTTCGGTTTATTTTTAGCTTTTTTTTACGAAATTTGATATGTGACTCATTACGCGCACATGTCTTCGCTCTCAATTGAGTGAGTCAAGCAATTTACATGTTTATATTGACGCGCGACGCTAATCAAACGATTCGCACGCTTTTCTGAAATGAAACCGTGACGCCGGAAGCTCTTATAAAGGCGTCGCTGGTGCGAGGCCGCTAATTGTTCTCTAGACTGACCAAACTACACAAACACCGTTATTTAGACTCATGAAGTCACGTACATAAATACTACAATACATCATAGATGATGAACATTTTCATATACAATATATGGTCTTGTGGGATTTTTATATAGTGATGCTTTCTATTTGACGTGAAAAGCTTTAAGCATGTTTGTGTATATTTAAAAATTTTAATTGAATATAATCTTACGTATTATCGCATCAGACGTTTGTATGAGGCGTAATCTCGCCACTGTGATTTATCGGCGGTCTTTCGTTGGGGCTTAGTGTCAAGTCAACCGGCCAATTGATGTCCGGAAGAAGCAGTTTGAGTTGGCGACGAAACCGCAACTTGGCCGGACCTCGACTTAAAACTTTGAACGATAATACCGTGAGACGCAACGACGGTCTCCCTCTTATCCCGCTGCTTGTGCTTCTCGGATGAACTAACTTGCTTCCGTTAATACTTGCGCCACTTTGCTTAAATTATGTTTAATAAACGTCACCTATTCACGACACAAATAAATACATACAGGGTGTATACACCATAATCTTTTCATTAAGTAGTAGACTCTTTGATTACATAATTATTGTTACTCTCACTTTTGCCGCTTCAGCTGAAATCAACGTGAAATCTTTGCTAGCTTAAAAATTCAAAGCTATGAATAATGGTCTTAGTAATAAAAAAATCACTTCCGTGGGAGTATAAACTTACGTTAACTTATTACATGATTTAATGTTGTACTTAAATTTTATTATATGCATAATTTGATCGTCTCATTATTACAATTGAATAATATTTTTTATTGATCATAGATATATGAACAATGTATCAACAACATTCATTCACTTTTATTCAACAACTTATATACAATCATCTTGTCATCTATGTTTACTAATATCCTAATTAATGTACCAAGCAAACACGGCTCAATTACACAGCGTGCACTCTAATGAATATTAATTCTTAACGACCGCCTCCAATTCCGTAGTGTCCGGTGTTTCGAAAGAACACTTTTACCACAATATCTAATGCGTCACATGCCGGATTATTATCGCAGGACACAATTGTCTTCATTAATCCTCGGATGTGTAATGGATGTGTGAAGAAAGTTGATCGTTAATAAATTGAAGAAATGATACATTCGAGCGACGATGTTTCGCGTATGTGTGGACACATACAGGAAATCGTCATAAAGCGGAGGTTACAGTGTCAAATGTGAAAAAAAACCGACACATGTTAATTATTCGACACTTCCCGAGAATCATTTACGGTTTTTTATTGAGAGATGTTTAGAAAAAATATATTGAAATAAAACATATACATTCTTAGATCACTCGCGTGCTTCTTCTTGTTCTTTCATCATTTTATGATCTTTGGAAATGCACAAAAATCATAAAAAAAGGTGCCAAATTATTCATAAATAACTATATACCTCAGCTCCAGCTAAATTGTTTGAAATAATTATCCGTAGATACGTTTTCAATCACCTTTGACAAGTTTTGCTGAACAACAGCTTGGGTTTCGTGCCGCTCGTTTCAATGTTACTGTCTGAAAATGACAAAATCTCTCGATCTGGGAATTCAAGTAGACGTCGTGTATATGAATTTTTAGAAGGCTTTTGACAAGGTTTGTCATGGATTATTAATGAAAAATATTGTCAGACCTCGGTTGCTCAAATTATTTAATTCGGTTATTCTCGAGCTATGTACGTAATGTAGTATGTAACATATAGCGACCAATTTTCAAAAGAGTATTTCACATATTCAGAGGCTCTTCAAGGATCCAACCTGGATCATCTGCTCTTCACTTTATTTATTAATGACATAAATACGGCAGTTCCGTTTTTTTTTCGTATGTATGTATATGATTTATAATTGTTTGAATGCATTTGATCTGTTACGGAATCCTTTCTACAGAGTGATTTAGATTTTCTATAGAGATGGGCTTCAGTCAATCGTCTGCTCTATAATGTCGGAAACTGCCATACTGTGACATTTTGTTGATCCCGTTCCCAATAAGATTATTCTCACTTTTTAAATTTCTCGGGAATTCCCGAAAAATTTGATGAATATAAAAACGTATGTAATACAGTTAAGTGTTGCAGATACATTATTACATATTATTCTTAAAATAACTCTTTAAAAACACATGCCTAGAAACATTCTTGTTCATGTTTTGTTAAAAATTTCAGTCGTGGAAATATTCCTCTCGTTTTGTGTTGATGTTGATTTAATCGTCAACAAGACTCAAATAGGCACTTGATTTTCTACTCTCTGTAAGGCTAAAATTGCGCTAATGATAAATTTTCAATTTCTTCAATAGATTCTAAGGATGTAATGCAGTCAGGAGGGTCCTTAAAATTCGTCGAGCCAATTATTTCTTTCACCATTTTACATATTTCTGCTTTTGAAGAACAACTAAAGAAGTCTTTTTTTTTTGACTGGTGAAAGATTCTGAATTTTGCAAATATAAAATTAATGACATCAGTGTCTGGTTTCTTTGATTATATATTTTATCTTTAATTGCCCGTTGAAATTTCGAGCTTAGTTCAGAATTACTATGTTCCAATGGTTTCAACAAAAAAATTAAGACCCTTTCATCAGTCAATAATCGTGACACAATTGTCAATAACAGTTGTTGCTACTTTACAAAAAAAAAATATAAAAATTTTTTTTTGGATTATCGAAAAAGAAAAATAGCCCTAAATCATGAGCGGGTTCTTAGATCACCAAATCAAAAATAAAACCGCCGGCCGGTTAGAGTAGATAGAAAATAACAAAATGATTGTTGGTCATTCAAATCAAATAACATCTGGCTCGTTGTTATTTTCGAGGATTCGTTACTCGACGGTTTAGTAAATATTATCCTTAAAAAAAATTCTGATAGCTAATTTTATAATGCGTATAATCTCTCTTAGTGTATTTTTTTTAAATATTTTACTTATAAATTACCATTTTACGAAATGATCTTTGTTGTTCAATATATTTGGAATATTTTTCTTCAACCCTTCATCTTAAATAAATGAAGTTTCTTTATAGAGGAATTTAAAAATATATGAATCTGTGTTGGTGTAGGGATAATTTGAATTTTATAAATATTATATAAATCTTTATAATACAACCTATTACGTATTTTTTCTGCTCCCACTAAGAGTATTAGATTATAATTTTTACAGAAGGATGGAATTTTAAAAATATACGCATTTTTTTAGAATACCATTTATTTATCTCACACAAGTGCGTCCAAGAAAGGGGATTTCTTTATTAAAATCTATCTAATCATATTAGCCGTTTAACCCTTCATGGTCGAGTGATAGAGAGAGGATGACGATTATATTTCATAACTTTCAAATTGACCATTTAAATCAGTTCTGGGGTTGGTAATTGTCAATGTCCGGTAAGTCTTGAACGGTGCTTCCTTGGTCGCGCTGATTCCTGAGACCAAACGACGGAAACAAGGGGAGACATGCTCATAATGCATCATCTAGTCACCATTGGGCAGTCTGTAAATCAATATAAAAAAATCTGAGATGCCTTCTAATCTCTAATCTCTAAAACTCTTGAATGGTCGGCAGCAAGTGGCCCCCTGGCTCAGATCCCGGCTCCTCCAATGTGTATGACATCCTCTTTCCTGCTTCCTCATTAACATTCATAAACTTAAATGCGCGCTCTAGAGTTCGCCAGTGTGCTGTAAATACACTTACTAAATCACCGACTCACATCTACACACTTACCGATGTTGTTAACCGCGACAATTGATTAACTTTTGGCTAATTTAACTGCTACGCACTCGGCTAAATACGCATGTGCATACAGGCGGTACAAAATTGACCCTTTTCGTCGTTAGTCATGGCTAACGAGATTTTAAGATTCAATAATGAAGTCATTAACTTTCAAAAGGGCTTGACCCTAAGAAGTCTATAAAACGCTATTTCCTAATAATCTTCTTGCACATTTAATAATAACATTAAAATTAAAATGTACATATGAATAAGTATGAAACGTTCATATTGAGTTTTAAATCGCTAATATATTAAACACGATTTGATTCCATATTGATTTTAATATTTTTTATGATTAATTAATCAAAAAAAATATTTTAATATAATTACAATATATATAGTATATAAATACTGTAGAAAAAATACTAATGTATAAAATAGTTAGGCGTGGTGATTTTAAAAGTATAAGTACCATGATAATATATGTATGACGTATGTACTAGTAATTCATTGGTCATTATATTTTATATTAAAATATATACATACATATGTATATTAGCTTGCAAAAAACACATCCGTATTTTTGTAAACCCTGGTTCGATTTCTCGGAACTATGTATCACTCATTTATATGTATGTTCTTGATTTGGTTACCTAGCTAATTGACCGCCAGCTTTTATAGTGAATTTTTTATATAAAATTTATGCCAAATTATCCACGATTTTGTATAAAAAAAAATCGATGTTATTGTGTGTATAAACAAAATAAATTTACAATCTATCAATTTTCTTTAATTATCAACTAAAAGACTTTTTGTTAAAATAACTACTCATAAATATGAGCTCTTAGACGTGGCTTAGGGAAGGAAATGTAGGCAATCGTATACATATATCATAAAATGGACCATTAGACACTAAAACTGCAATGTTTTTGTTTGAGGAAAGTGATGTTCGTTGATGAGAGTTAAATACATTTATTTGGGTCAGATAGGATGCACTAAGTTCGTTCTAAAATTGGTGAAAAATACAACAAAAAATGTCTCCAAGTAACTGTGCAAAATTTAATGTGTCAAATAATCTGGGGGTGATTCTTATATTGCGGAATGGAAGGTATCCAATTCATCGATGGAACATTATTATGAAACAGTATTGAACCTTTTTTTTACCCCTTCGATTAAAAATCTCTTGAACTGCAACTTCTGTATATTTCTGTACCCTTTTATCTTTTTTTATCAACCCATTCAGTAGTTTAAATCAGAATTATCTGATATTTTACTATAAATAAATAAATATATAATTTAATCATATCACAATAAATTATACACACAATTTTCTTAAAAAATCGTTGTATACTTTTTTAATATTTTAGATGATATTATTTAAATAACAATTGTAACTTTCTTACTTGAAATTGCAATTTATTTATTTTTAAAATAAAAAATGTAAAAGATAAACTTTGAATGAATTTGTTGATATTATATTTTTATAACAATCGTGGATTTAAAATCTAATAAATTCGGTATCCCCTTAAAGTAAAAATACAATAATTTAATATACTTACTGATATATTATATGTATAATATTTAAATTAATAAAAATAAGACGCATACTGTTAAATCATCGCTTGTACGGACTAGCACAACACAATGTGTATGACACAAGCGTGATTGACTCCCTGGCCATTTTCTTGATTTTATTAGTCAATTTACGTTACGAGAAGCAGTGGTACAGGACGTCGGAGATGACGGGAAGACGCGATCGAATTAACAAGAATTGTTCAGCCTCACACAACACGCCGGCCGCAGCGATAAAGTGTTGCTGTGATTATCAGTTTATATTGTCTGGTTAACCACTTAAACGCCACTTACTGTGGACGTTCCCATCGTTTATCACCATAGCCAAGGATCCTGAGGGAACGGATGACTCACATTCAAGGACGTCTTAAATTATTTTAAAGAAGTTACGATCGAGTAACGAAAATCTCACTATGTAACAATGGATTTATATCGAATCTGATCCATCGATTTATCCATATCGGATGACCCAATAAAGTATTGTCATATATATATTTAAGCGTGAAGTCATGACTATATGGTTTAGGTGTATATACACGCCATTGTAAATTTTCTCACACGAAATGTTGCATAAAATTATTATTAATAAATAATTTTTAACTGCACTATTCACTACTTAGAAAATATTATTTTTTAATTAAATACTTGTTTGTAATAATACATTACATATCAAAAATAAAACATATGGTGCTTCATTCCTGGGAAGGAGTTTCGTTATCTTCAAAACGACATGTTGTTATCAAGGGAAGCATAATATTTTATGGTCAAATTATGGGTAATTTCTAGCATCAATGGATTTAATGTATTATATAATATATGATACTTGAATCTGTACTATAAAGATAATTTATGATATCTATTTTATACCACATAATGGAAAAATAATGATCTAAAAATGTGTTTTTAATTTTGAGAAGTAAAATATGGAAAATGTGTATTAAAAAATTGGCGGTGTATAGGAAAAGTCTCCCCCGATGGCACATGAATAGATAAACAACTTAGCCGTTTCGTTTTCGTTATCGCTTTTAGATATCTCTTTGTGTAGAGAAAAATTGATAAGATCGCATAAATATACGGTGGACACTGTCGTGCCATATGGCATCACGTGCTTAATTCCAGGGGTATTGAATCGTTGTCATATTTCTAGAACAAGACTAGATTCACATAAATCGGCAATTTTCTTTCGCTTATGAGAATCCGATCAGATTCTTATAACGACTTATTTTCAATTCATTATTTTTTAAATGTCATCGATTTGCAAATCACATTTGTTGTTTATAGTCATTATTTCTATTTTTATATTTTACTGCATAGTTTACGACCCCTGGCTTAATAGTGCGCCGTTCTCATTAGCCGGCCGCACTAAAGGCTACGGACACATAAGGTATATTATGAATTCTGAGCACAAAACAAGCGATGAACACTTCGAAGTTTTATAATCCTATATAAAAAAAAAACGTTTGTAGAGCTTTTGTGGAAAATGGCCATAAGGAAAATGCCTATTGTCATAAATAACACACATGAATGATTGAGGACACGAAGCGGACACGCTTTTCCTTTGAATCATTTATGCTTTAATGATCGCTACGAATCGTCAACATTATAATATCCTATCTATTGTGTGCGCTTGTGTGTGTGTGTATAAATTATATGTGAAGGTGATTAAAAAATACTTAATATTAGGTGAAATAATATAACATATTATATTATACAGCTATTGATGCAACAGTTAAAAAAAACAACCCCCTGCATTTGATCAATTTGTTGAACATATCGGCATAACGGGGAAGCGAATTCCCATGCCTCCCACAATGCATTATTCACATCAATATGTATAGGCATCCTTCTGTTTATGTTAAACCATACAAATATAAATACGTTTATATTAATTTATTTATTGTTTGCAAATGTCAGTCAACAGGTTTACGCACATTGCGTGCTGAAAATACAAAGGGGTGTATGTGCAAACGATGGCATTCGTTAAACGGGAGAATTTTCTATTATTCGCTAATTAATTTCACTACTTTTGTAAAATATTCAGCTGGCAAATTTTTCAGTTGAATTCCAAATTATTTCACAATTAGTATATATTTGTATCATTTCCTATGGCGAGCCGCAATACGAATTTACGTAAGCATGTGACATCCGGCACATTTTGTCTTGCAAAAAAATCAGCGTTTATCCGAAACCGGATGCTGAGATCAATCTACAATACAAAAAAACTCATTTCCCATAATAAGTGATTCTACTCGGGGGCATGTGTAATAATGACGTGCTCACTGACCGTGGAGACATCCCGCGACCGTACCGCCACCAACAATGACCACTTGCTAGTTCCGTTCCAACAATGACTTATTCGAAAAAGATCATTACGTATTCACAAAGTAATTACGCCCAAAGAGTAACAGTGGAAGCTGCGAGCTTTCGGCCGTGATCGATTTGCATTATTCTCGTCCGATAACCAGGGCTACCAGTCATTCTTTGATTTCTTAGATCATATTTAATTTTTTAATAGTGACATTATATTCACAATATTACTGCTGACATTACTTATCTTGATTCAGCAGGAAAATATACTATATCTTATACATAACATTATTTTTGAGCGAAAATGACTTAATAATGTCACTGTGGCTACTATACTACGAATATCTTAATCATAAGTACTATAAAAAGCTTCGCAGATCTTTTTACCGTTGTTATTTTTTTATATATAGGATCATGATTTTTTTAGTATGAAAGCAAGGGGGTGCAACTTTTTTATTGCTGGTTATTACCATAAATTAAAAAAATATTTTTCTTCTCATACCTGCAATTTTCAACTAAACTTTATCTAGATGCTATTGTTTTATAAATAAATTTAAATAAATAAGCAGATAAATTATAAATAAATAAGCATTAATTTTAATATAGATTAAATAACGATCAATCAAAGTATTTATAAAGATTAAACTATTATTTGGATCAATGCATTCAGCTAAATCACACAGTTTTTTTTCTTTTATATAAAGTTGATAAGTATAGAAATAGCCTACCTACACTTAATGCTATAGATATGATAGAATTATTCATTTTTTTGTATCAAAACTAGTGTTTCAAACTTTTTTACTATCATAAATTTTAAAATATTATTTTTACTCGTATACCTGCAATTTTCATCTAAACATTATCTAGAAGCTCTTATTGTACAAATAACTTTATATAAATATCATTTAATTTAATATGATATTTTTTTAGAAACATATAGTTTATAAATAAATATCATAAACAATTAATATATTGAATGTATATTATCCTAAACTATTTCTAAAAGGATAAATAATATTATGTTGAGTATAAAATAGAGCCAAAATTTAAAACTTATTATAAAATAACGAATTTATTAGTTCATTTTCTTCCAAACCGAGGGATATTTTTATTTTACATAAATCGCGGATCATCGAAGGTTCCAAACGCAACTTAAGTTTGGCTATATATGTTTACATTAAAAATTAGCAAAAATTCTGTGATCTATTTAATTTATTCTTAAATATTAATGGGATTAAAATAGCTTTAGCACCTGAAATTTTTTGAAATCATCGAAAATTAACTACATATGTATTGATATAAGGAAAAAATATTATGTAGGGTCACTGAGGATAATGGAGTTTTAATGTAAATGCACAAATAGCTTTATCACAAATGCAAATATCCTAGCTGTATAAATTCACTAAATAAATATTTTAAAATAAATATATTTTCAAAATTTTTTGGGGGCTTCGCGAGGCATCATTAAATTTTAAAAAAAATACCCCAAGTGTGTGCTTATTTCGGTTTATGGATGATTCGCCACTGATTTACTTTAATTAATGTTTGGCGAAAGAAAATATCTGTTTTTTTTTTATTAATTGTAAATTATTTATAACACAATTTCAGTTATTTAGTTTGGACATATTTTTTGTTAATAATTATTGACACTATTATCATTTGCTTAATGTATTATCTAACCAAAGATTACGATAATTCATACAAACACACCTGAATTAACCAAGAATCAAAATATATATTTTAATAATTTATATATATTTTAATAATTGTAAATCTACCGAACAAAACTCTGAATATATTAAATAAGCAATAGCTGTTTTAAATTATATTTTTTTTTTATATATATATTTAGTTAATTAGCTTGGATTTTTTGTTAATGATAAATTTAGTTTAAATACCATTTTATTTCTCAAATTATTATTTTCTCAAAATAGTTTCTAAAAAAGATATACATAATTCATACAAACACGCCTCAATTATCCAAAACTTATAATATGTAATAAATTATTACATTTTTTGGTAAAGCACACACACAAATTAAATAACTTTTCTCAGTCTGGTAATAAATACAATATACTATTTTAAGAAATTGCACATAGTTTACTATACTATTTTTTACAAAATAAAAATTATTTACTATTAGAATTTTTAAGATTATTTTTAATAAATAGTTAATATTGAATATGTCTTTTAACGAAATATATTATTATAGCATCTTAATTTATATTGCACCCTCTCGTAAATTATGATATAAAATATTATTATTATTAAATTTAGAGATAAAAACTTGAAATATCATATTGTATACGTGATGAATGAGTGATTGTATATGATTTAGAAGATTCGATCATTGCATATATTATGTTGAAATGTTTGTATTATTACGATCGCATCACACGTGCATTTGCTCACATATGTGCTGCGCATACGTGCACCTTCGTCGACGTCAGTAACGAGTGTGACTGTTGCAGGTCGACGCTAGAGTGGGGCAGTGGGGGGAGGGGCTCCGCGGGCCCCGGCGGGAGGGGCTCTCCCGGCGGCCGCGCCCTCGGCCAATCACCGCCCGCTCTCCCTATGATGTCATCGGAGGAGGAGACCGATTGCTTCAACTTGTACGGAGATAAACTGCTGAAGAAAGCGAAGCGGGCCAGACAGCGCGTGGACGCCGGCGAGCCCAGAAACAGTTACTCGTCCATCCCGAACTTTACCTCGCGTCCGAGCTTCATGAGCGGCGGACTTTATTCGATTTTCAACCAGAGCCAGCACTTCGGCCCCTTCGGCCCCGGCTACGGCACGGCCAAGATGCTCAACGAGCTCCTGGGGCGCCAGGCCAACAAAGCGTTGGAGGCCTCGCCTCAGGAGCTGCCCGGCGAAGCCGCTTCGGAGCGTCAGCCCCCATCGGCGGGCCTCGCTCACCACATGCTGAAGGACATTCTGCAAGGGCGCAAGAAGGAGCTGATGCAGCTGGGCGGCTCTCCCGACAATAACAACAGCATCAACAATAACAACAACGAAGTCAAGCAGCGCGACTCCGACTCCGAAGTCGGAGTAAGCAAGTGCGTTAACGGCATCGAAGCCGTCGACTCTTCGAGCGGCGACGAAGCCTCGGCAGCTGCAGTGGCCATGCAGGAGTGTCTTCGCGAAGCTGGTATGACAGCTCAGCAGCAACAGGCGGAATTATTAGACGAAGCGATGAGCGGCGTCAACGGCGGCGGCTCCGACTCCGGACGATCGCTACCTTCGCCCGCCTCCGTGGAGGCCCTCGTCACTCCCAAAATCGAAGTCGATCCTGACAATCAAAACGATAAAGACGATCCTCCATCTCCGACAGTTATAAAAAGTGAACAAGTGCCGTTGGACATGAAACGCGCGCGCGTAGAAAATATAGTTTCCACGATGCGATCGAGCCCCGTGCCCGCGCAGCCCCAGGTGAACGGCTGCAAAAAGCGAAAGCTCTACCAGCCCCAACAGCACGACAATAGCGCCGCCGAAAGGTATGCAGCTGCCGGTCTCGGCTTAGGATTGAATTTGCAAAGTCTCATGCTAGACGACGACGACGATGACGAAATGGAACCCCAGCCGCCCATTCATCAAAAGCTCGTCGAAAAAAATGCGCTAAAATCGCAGTTACGCACCATGCAGGAACAATTAGCGGAGATGCAACAGAAATATGTGCAATTGTGCAATCGGATGGAGCAAGAGTCCGAGACGCACGAGAACGAAGAAATTACAAGCGATTTGGATCAAGATGTGAGCAATCATGCACCGAAATCGTCTCCGAGATCGCCGGCTTCTTCGCCGCCAGTCAAAGAGCAAGCTCAGACGCCCCTGCCGGCGAGTAGCACCCCTAATATGCTATCGCAAGTTATGAGTAAAATGATGACCGGAAAAGTGCATCCTCATTTATCGCATCCTCACGGAATTCCGGCTACTTTTAACGGCGCCCTGCCGCTGATGCCGCACATGCCGCATCCGAGCCACGAGCCTTCGGTGCCTCATCCGATGCAGCATCAGCATTCGCACCACGCCATCAGCAGCGCCACGGCGATGTACTTAGGAGTGAGCCAAAAATTATTTATGGAACAAGAAGTCAGACAGGCGATGGCTAAAGAAGCTGCCGCTGCGGCGCACGCTGCGGAACAACAACAAGCCGCACAACACCATCACCAACAGCAACAGCAGCATCATCAGCAACAGCTCCAACAACAACAACAGCAGCATCAAGAGCAGCTGAGACATCAACAGCAACAACAGCAGCAACAGCAAAATCAGCACTCGCCTTCGCAATCTCATCATTCCAGTTCGAAAACGCCTTCAGTCTCCAACGAGCTGACTGAGCGTTTGAGCATTATGAGAAACGGCGCTAATTCGATCGGGCCCGTATCGGGAGCCGAATTGGAAGGTCTCGCCGACGTTTTAAAGACTGAAATATCCGCTTCGCTGTCGAACTTGATCGACTCGGTAGTGACTCGATTCGTTCACCAGAGACGATATATCGGAAAGCAATCCGAAGCCGCAGCAGCAGCCGCCGAACAGTTGAACAAGGACCTGATGATGGCGTCTCAACTCTTGGAGAGGAAATCGCCGAGACTCAAATCGTCCGATAGGCCGTCCCACGGCTCGCAATCAGGTAACGCTCAAAATCATTCGAACATTCCGTCTAACATTAACATGCCTAATAATATGCTAAGCCATTCGAACAATATGCTAAATCACAATTTGCAAATGAACGGACCTCGTTTGAACGGATCTTCGTTCCCGCCGATGAGCGTGTCTTTGCATATGAGCGGCGCCAGTTCGGACAGCGTCATTAATCAAATGAGTCAAATGAGTCACACGAGACCTTCGCCCTCAGCGGCGATGTTCCAGGCGCCGAAGCCTCCCCAAGGCGGACTCTACGGAGGGATGAACCACTTGAGCAACTCCGTCAACCCGTTCTGCATGGATCGAGACCAGAATTCGGAGCAGAACGAAGCGCTGAGCTTAGTGGTGACGCCGAAGAAGAAGCGACATAAGGTGACGGACACGAGGATCACACCGAGGACTGTGAGCCGGATTCTGGCTCAAGACGGGCCCGGACCCTCGCCCGGATGTCCCGGACCGGCCGAATCTCCTTCGCCGAGACCCTACCACCCGCAGGCCCCGATGCTGCCGGTCTCGCTGCCCACTTCTGTGGCGATACCCAACCCTTCCTTGCACGAATCGCAAGTCTTTTCGCCGTATAGCCCTTTCTTCGGACACCACGGACCGCTGCACGCGGGGGTGCCCGGATCGGTTAGACTGCGACCTCCGATGCCCATGAGCCCTCCGATGCTGGAAGCTCGGGACTCTCCGCCGCTGCCCCACGCTCCGGCGCTGCTTCATCCGGCTCTCTTGGCCGCCGCCAGACACGCCGAAGACTACTCTCATCCGGCTCTGAGGGGTATGGACCCTCACGATCCTCACTCCGACTGCAACTCCACCGACTTGGCCTACGACGGAAATCAGCCTACTATATCCTTTTCATAATGATGAGAAATATTTCACATGTCTTATGATTATAGCTTAAGTAAACTTACGCGAGTCGTATATAGCTATTAACAAAAGTAGTTCGCCAATCTTACAATTAATTATTAACGAAAATTGTCGTATATTTTCCGCTAAGAAAATTACTCGTAATAATACATTTGACTTCGGTTTTCTTTGCGTTCGAGCCGCGGCAAATCAAATACAATTAGGGCGTATCGATATCTCGTTTCTAGGATTGTTTAACCTTATAATTTGTAAGGTCTCACCTTGTGGCATTAAAGTATTGTTTTCTTTATTCCGACTTACCGCAAGTCTGCATTGATGAAGCCTCACAATGCTATTTCGTTCTCTGACACATTTCCTATTCTACATATACGGATGCCTCGTTTATTAAATCCTTAATTAATACTTTCGTTAAATATTAAATTACATTATTTACATTACAAGTATCAAAATAAATAGTTTAACGTCTTTAGAATGCGTCGAAATCGAATAAAAGTTATATAATACAACAGGGATTAATTCGCGATAGAGCTTCACCTCGCAAAGTAGATCTAATTCTTTTACATGCATGTATAATAAATATTTTTTAGAAATTGTTCAAAACACATATTTATCCTTGACTTCTGTGAACTCGTCTACATTGACGCCGATGCATCTGCGAAAGGCGAAGCTGATGTTCTTCTGGGTGCGCTATCCTAGTTCTGCTGTCTTGAAGATGTACTTCCCTGACATCAAATTCAACAAGAACAACACGGCGCAGCTCGTCAAATGGTTTTCGAATTTCCGGTGAGTTTTATTCTTTATTTTTTAAATCTATATTTAATGCACACATTCACGTGTACGGAATCTTTTTATACTGCGCTAATTAAGCGTGTAAGCTGGAGGGTGACATGGCGTTCAGAAACAAACCCCTTTCACCGGTGGCGTCCCTCGAAAAGTCGATTAAAAATCTAGTATATCTATATAATATGTACAAAAATATAAAAAAAATATGGCATGACATACGGCGTGACATGCTAAAACAAAAATCAATAACTTGTCGTGAGCTGTTCTTATCAGAAAAGTTGTTTGTCGCTTAGTATCCTGATAAATGCAAAGATAAGACAACACCACCCCCTAGCTTTTATGTCGCATGCTTCGAAAAGGAAATTATTACCCATATGCCACCGCAATGATCGCGATCAGATATCGTGTATTGTACACATATATCGCTACGCCTTTTGTCGAATATAAAAAATATATTTATGTATATCTCAAGGCTCACGTTGTAGTGAATTATCGCTTAATCTATCGGCGTTATCGATGGCAAACAAACCGTGGCTCTCCATATGGGAAATTAGCGTCTGAAATGACTTTTCAGAATACTTGGAGCACATTAGCGCTTATCAGCCATGGCTTCGGGATTATATCTGATGGACGAAAGCCTTATATCCTGACTAGCGTCGAGTCGTGGAGTGGCGTGTAAATAATGCCACCTGTCCAAACACGCGTATTGCACGTACAGAAACGTAAAAAATATACTTATAATAAATAATGACTCAGTCGCGATATCACTCGAGTGCCTGCGTTTCTAATATAAACTAAAGTTGATATGTCCAAAGTTTCGATCGAGTGACGATAAAAGCTTTTGACGATAAAAATCGCGCTTAATATATTAACTTTATCATAGAAGATTAGAACAGATTTTCCCAAAATCGAACAAACCAAGAAAAGTTTCTAAATTTGTTTTAGTTAGATATTTGTAAAGCAAAAACTTCTTTATGTAACTTTTTGCGAGTTGTAATTTACTAAAATTTATGAATATTAATATATATTTTCAAAGCTCAAATTAATTGTGTACAAGTTTTGATTTTTATATAATATATAATTTTCATATTTTTAAAAAAATACAAATTTTTTATTATATTTTTTACGTGTTGTAAAAGCATTTTTTTTAATATTGAACTCATTATTATGAAACATATAGCACGAATTTTCTTGATCATTTGGATATTAAACGATCAACAAAATGATGGTAGGAAAATTGTGGCACTTGATCTAATTTCGAAGAAAAATCTTTTTTTTTTAATTGCGCTTGAAATGAGAATTTAATTTAAATACAGATAATAAAACTGACATCCCAATATAATATTTACGTTTCGCTCATTAAGTATACAGTACTGCACTATGATGATGTCAAGGGGTGTGCGTTAAGTTCGCATGTCGGAAGGGAGCTATTTCCTGAACTTGCGCCATCTAATTTAAATGTATTATGTGTCTACATAATCGGACACGAAAGAAACAACATTTTAACGGGGGTGCAAATCGCACCCCACTAATTCAATCATCGGATTTCCTATATTTTTATTAATCGACCACCAAATTGCGACACGCCTTATGTGTGTACAAATCGCTAGATTTCCCATGGGCGATATGTCTTTAAAAGAACATATTTTTTTGCTATTAACGACGCGTTGCTATGTGGTGGCATATGGGTCAAAGGGTAGAACAAAGGAGAAGATTGTATTAATATACTATAGCTCGTCGGGCACACCTTTAATTAGTCACAACCATTCATTAGCCCCTGGGGGCAAAGACTGAAAAGAAGCGACGATCAGCTAAATTAACCTAAAACTTAAGTAACGAACATGATAAGCGGTTTTCATACACGTACACACCTTTATATGTGAATAGTTTTTGTGCGACTTAATTAAAAAGTTGGGTTCCGTCTTCTTGAAGTCGAAAAGGAGAGTTGGTCTTGCAAGTTTTCAAAACACAAACAGGCAATTTCACCCTTTGCCTAATTGGTTGTTGGGGTCGCTTGCTGAAAGGAAGAGGTTGCGGACATTTTACATGTGCCTTAAAAAATGCTCTGACATTGCAACTGCACATTGCTAATTACTCCAAGTTTCCTTTTTGGACGGCGGCGTTTGCAGTGCGAAACTTTGAAGTCGTCCGGACCCCAAGTTCTTTGATAATTAATTAAATATTTCATAATAAACGGGCAAACATTCGCGCGCCGGTAAATGGTTTAAAAGCTGTTCTCAAACTGCGGCGCGCTGATAAATTATTTTCGCACGTCTGTCGAAAATCTACCCTTGATGGTAAAGTCGGGACGTTCCCACGGGTCATCTGCCATCTGGCATTGTGAACTTTTAGCCACAAATAGGACTATCAGACGTGAGACAGACTACGATTGGAAGCAATGTATAATTAAAGAGCTTGATTTTTTAATAGATAATAGATAAATTCGTAGATTTCCAAAATAGTTTATACGTGATCTTTAAGAATTAAGCTTAAGCTAGCAAAAAGGACTCTATATACCACTATTTAAATTCAATTCAAAATAGATCAATTATCAAATAGGTAAAATAAATAAACTATATATCTACTACACACATATTAAATAAAAAAAAATTTACACATTTTTACTTCAAATTTTTTAATTGTAATATGAGTGTTTTATCTTAAAACTTAAATATCGATAATTCGCTGAGTTCGTGGTTAGAAAGAATTCTCAAAGTACGAGTTCGTTTATATTTTCCCACAGCTTTCAAGTACAAACAAGCTAAATAATAAACTCGTTGAAATTGTTTCGATTATTTGGTTTCAAAAGGCAAGTCTGTGTCGTCAAATCAACGGAACTAACTTGGCGTATTATGTCTAATTGGATATGTTTGCGCGATAATTTTTGAAAAGCGCTGTCCGTACGAGAAGTTGTCAAAGTGAAACGTGGCAGGGCCCCTTTGCCCGTGAACGTGCAGAAAGAGTGGTGCTAATTAAAAGCCCGGGGCCGCTAATTGAGAACGTGAACCCTTTTTGGCCGCTGGCTGCCGCTGGCTAGCAAGTCACTCGTCGCGCTTCAATGACCTTCTTACTTTCAGCACTGAAAAAAAACAACGTTAGCTTTTTTTTTCACACAGCCGACGCTAAAAATATGTTACCCATATCGTTAGCTCAGGTGTTTTCCGTCGCCATTGTTGCGGGAAAATCCGCAAAGACTCAAAGTTAAATTGCGCCGCCGTGGATTAAGAACGCAATCATGTGCTACTAATTAACCATATGAATATGTAGTTTAACTTTATCAAGTATTTATATTGATTCAATACTCAAGATGCGTAATTGATGAAGTATGTAATATAAAAAAACTATTTTTATTAAAATAATCACGTTAATTATAATATAAAATCGAAACTAAGCAATCACCTCTAAAATTAGACCATATCTTTGTTGAATAATTTTCCATTACCAGCACATATGTATATGTAATTTATATGATTCGTCCATGAGCCAGTCATTGCAGCTTATTTATTATCATGGCGAGGGCAATGTTAACCGACTTGAAACGAAAAATAAAATTGCTTAAAAAGTCAGTTAGATTCGATTCATATGTATCTTTCTTATTTATTTTTCGAAAAATTTTGATAAAAATATACAATATGTTAATTTTATATTATTAACGAACTTTGAAGAGAACAAACTTTCATAGAATGATGATTTGTTATAATAGACGCAAATAATCAAAGGATAAGAACGGTTCGATCTATTTCGATTGATTATAGAACGTCAAATTTCGAAGCAAATTCAGGCTCAGATTGAGATAGAAAAGTTAAAAAACTTTATTAAAAAATAAGATAAAAGGTAAAAATCTAACAGGAAAATTTTAGAATAATATGTAATAATGTATCTGAAATACTTTACTGTATTGCATATATTTTTTCATTCATCAAAATTTATCGAGAAATAAAATTCTTTGATAAATTAGAATGCTTAATAATGCATATTAGAGTAGCTGAGAAAATCGTTATCAATTTTTGCCATTCAAATACATATTTTTAAACATCTGGTATGGCAACACCTTTTTTATGCAGCGGTATAAAAATTCAGAGGATATTAAAACCGCTGTATTTCTTTTAATATTCACACAAATTTAACTTTTAACAAAAAATACTATGAAAATTTCAAAGAAATTCTCGATTTTGCATGAAACACTATTTTTGTAAATCTTAAGTTCTCAGCAACATCTTAGGGTTACTAACTTTAACGATAGTTTATGTTGCTGTAATTCGTTGAGAATAAAATTTGAAAATATTTCATCGACTTTTAAATTTTTTTACGCAAATATTGCTTGACTCTGAATTATTTATTTTGTCAATGCATTATGCAAATACTACATAGCAATGCAATCTTAAATAATAAACGTTTAATACATATAGTACTGAAATGTACTATGCCATCATTAATTATAAATGTTCTATAAGATTTAATTTTGTATCTAATCCTATAGAATAAGTTCATCGAAAAAAATCTAAATAAAGTTCCGTGACGGTTAAACGTTTTTTTCAGTCGTATAATGTAATTAAAGTATTAATAAACTCTTATCTGAAAGCATATAAAGTACGAGTGTCCTGCGAGGCCGTACGGCCCCAGGGCGTGACTTTAGAGCCGCCCTAAGGAAGGGTCGCCCTGGGCATTGTCCGCCTACTTTACTTTTATTTACAACGAAAAAACACCTTCGTGATATGGCACAGTTGGAGCAACAAACCCTTTTATTTCCATTAAAATATTATTTTGTTAAATATAATTTTTTTTTTTAACATTATTATATTCGTCATCATAGGCATAAAATTACATAAAATGATTTATTAATTTAAAAAATTGCAAATACTCTAGGGGAAATATGAAAAAATAGAAAACGACGTCGTTTATCTCGCGAGGCGTTCTGGGTGTGTTTGTTGGCATTAAAAAACAAATGGCTTGAAACCACACCAAGTAAAGTGATACTAGGCAGCACGGACACAAGATAAGGGCATCACGCCCACCGAAACGACGTACTTTAAATCATCGTCGAAATGTGTTATTTTTCTTGGGCGTTACTCCCCAGAGGGACGATAGTGTAGACATGAAACAAAAAACACGACAATATGGCAACCACTTGGAAATCTCTGGCACGAGCCGGATCACACATGGGATGAATCATAATGAGATAAGTACAATCTCAGTGTTTCAGCTCAAATGAAAAAAAATGATGAGCACTATGAATTAAAATTGAATTATGGACTAATTATTCGCATGTTATGTTATACGCCTTACACGTAATGTCTCAAAACACAATGTATAAGGTGCGTCACGTCCACGCCCTGTCCTCTGTGACATCCCTGAAGGCCGAGCTATTAAAACTGAAAAATAACACCACAGTTAAGTTTAACCACTGTAATATACATTTACCTATATAAAACGGACACGTATAAGGGTGAAGGTTCAACGTTTTGTACGTATTTAGGTACCATATCTGAGAAAGCGTGCTAGCTAACCTCTTTTTTTTCGGCTCTGACTAATCACTTTTTTTCATTAGCCTAATTGCGATTACTTAGGAACCGGCGCTTTGGTGAGCCGTTCACAAAATGAGCGTATAATTTTATCAAAAAAAAGATACATATTTTATCCAAAATGTATGTACTATCATATAAGTAAAAATATATTTTATAATAAATAAATATTACAGTTCATTTATCATCAATATTGCATAAAAACACTACATGCTTTGCCATAAAGTTATGATTATTTGATTTGTATATTAAATAGCACACTGATTTAAAATTATTTTTCCTTTTACAAAATTTATAAAATAGGTTTTAATTTTTGATTATATGATCGCATAATACACATAAAATTTATTTAGTGACTACTTAAGGATTCTAGATCATAATGAGTTATATAAAGTATTACCAGTAGAAGTATTTTCTTACATTAAATAATTATTTTAATTCCTTACATTAAATCTATTGCTGTGAGTTATTATAGTGTTTTTATCAATTTACTTATATAGGAAAAAGCATACTTGAGATGCAAAAAATTTTTTTTTTTTACTAATAAAGAAAATTTATAACTTAAAATTGATACAATATGTAATATATTTGTGAATTGAAACTATATTAATTTGTCAAAAATATTTAAAAATTAAATCGGATATTTATAAAAAACGATACTTTATTGTAATAAAAGTATTGATAAATAATATGGCAGAATTTTTTTATATTTATTATGCACTTAGCTCCTTAGCAGTAGACATCAATCCAAATATTCTAATATTTTAATACTTAATATATTCGACCATTATTCGAATATTAACCAATTATTTATCAAGTATTCGTTAACATTTGTAATGGAATATTTAAAAAAAAATTAAAAACACGAGAAACCGACTAACTCTAAAACCAAACTTGCTTGCGAAATTTATCTTCTTAACTTTATGTTATTTATAACAGCCATCGCCATAGGTGACAAATAAAACAATGAAAAAAAACACTGTAACTGCAGAAATTCCATAAATTATTCATATTTCCGAATAATATTTTGCAGCTGTATACTTATGGCTGGTATTGATTTTTTTATCTATTTGGAATTAATACGAATAATATTTAATTTTAAATCTTTCCAAAGTAATTTATTATGGTAATATTTTTTTAAGTACACCGAATGTTTTTTAAGCAGTAGGTATAATTAAAATTAAATTTCGTACTGATTCAAAGATTGAAAAACCAAATGTTCCATTATTTACAAAAATAAAATAAAAAGCTTGGACACTTTTTATTGTTTATTTTTAGAACATATAATGTTTATGTATCTGTATTTATTATTTAAGCTGTATTTTTCGATTATTCATAGCTTTTCGAATATATTCCAATATTTAATAAGCAGAAAATAGATTAAGTAAAGCTTCTCCTTCGTTTCTTATCTCCTACATATTGCATAAAATATTTACATATTTAGATAATGTTTCTCATATTAGCTCTTTGACTTTTATTTTATTATTTTTTCATAACAAAACGATCTTATCATTCTTTATTTTATTATTTTGTCACTGTTTAATTTTGGTATATAAATTTGTTTAAAGTATCTACATATATATATTTCATTAGCATTTCTTCGATGTTATCTAAGTATTGTTCAAATCGGTTCAGATATTTAATAAATCATATGAAATATAAAGCATTAAAAAGTTAATAAAAGGCACATTTTTTAACACAGGATTTTATTAATAATAAATAAATTATACATTACATTTTACCATCAAGTATTTTTCATGTTGAGTGATATTAAACTTTTGATAAACGACCGCGTATATTACAACGTATCCGTGTAAACGCACTTTTAGAGGTTTGGTATCTATTTTTTATACTATATGTAAATCATAATAGTTAATGGACGACGTGGGCTTTGTAAGTTTTTGTCATCACGCGACTGTCGAGCTTCAGGTGGTTCCACCACCTCAAGAAGTAATTTGCTTAAGTGTGCCGCCCATGATACGCCGCCTCTAACTACCATTAGACAATTAAACGGCGAAAGCTCGTCAACGGAATGATTGATTCTTAAGCTGAACAATAACTCTTGATATAATTTTGCGATAAACCAACATCCGTAAGTGGGGTGTTCGGTTAGACGACCGATTGAGCATCGTTTCGTTAATCGGTCCGATTGGCAATTAATATCGGTCGATGGGGGTGTAGCACTATAGTGCAAGGTCACGTGACACAATACCTGTGTGCGCTCACCGGCCACAATGCGGTTAATTTTCGGGTTATTGATATTAATAGTCGGCGGGTTACCGCAGGCAGCGCATCCACAAGTGTGGGTCGCGCACGAGCTGGGGTAATCGTTTTAAAACCGTAATGCACGCGGACGCATCGTAATTGAATAAACCGCTATCATCGTATGTGTGGTTATGCATTTTAATTATAAACATAAGGGGGAGGTAGAGATTTGTTTTGTTATAAATACCCAACAATCGAGGGATATTCGCTAAGTAAAGATACATTTAGAGATTTTTAAATTGACTGACAACACTGCCATTTCTACTATGGTCTGTGTGACGTGACAGAAAAATTAATTTCTTTGCTGCTCAGTGTTGCCATATAATGAATTTTCAGTCCAGGTCAAAAGCAATAAAAGAAATATATAAATATAAATCAAATAAGGCACATGTAAACCAAATTTTGCCCAATAGGAGAGTGCAAAAAACAATTATCCCTTCTCAGAAGTCAAAAATCCACGTCAAAAGCAATAAAATCGTGCCGTCGCCGTCGCAGTGGAAACGCTCGTTACCGAGCGTTCCCACTGCGACGGCGCCGACACGATTTTATTGCTTTTGACGTGAATTTTTGACTTCTGAGAAGTGATAATTGTTTTTGCGTTCTCCTATTGACCAAAATTTGGTTTGAAAATACTTTGATCAGCCCTCTTATATTAGAAGTCCATAGTAATATTGGTAAGGATAGCTATGATATTTTTAAAACATAGTATAATATCGCAATGCAGACTAAATATTGAGCAAAATGTGAGATGCGATATGCTTATTCTTCCACTTATTTTCCCATGAGCAATGAGTTGGCTTAGTTTGTATTTTGGACTTGACCTAATAAATCATTAGGTTAGGTTTGGGTTTGAACACTAAAGGAACGTTTCGCAACTGTCAAATTAAGTTTCATAAACATTTTAAAGCAGCATATTAGCGCCTATCAGTTAAATTATATTTTCGCTTGAAGAAATATATATCTACTGGTGAAAACGTATTTGGACTTTACTAATGAAAATACAACTTTACAAAAAAATACACATTGGATGTAAATAAATAGTGATAAGTATGTAAATATATATATATAACTATATACAGAAGAGTTGAAATCAGATTTTTTCAGATATAATTTATATTTTCACTGGTAAAAATATATATCTACCGGTGAAAATATATTCCGATATGATTTTACTAAAATGACATATTTTAAAAAATATTTTCTGGATAGATTCGCGACTGTTTTTTCTAGACTTTCTTTTATGAATAACCACATAAAACTGAATGTAATATTTATTTATTTTGCTGCAGTTGTCCGGTTGTTAAATTATCGATAAAACAATTAAAAAAATAAATAATTCAGCTGGTACTGTTGTTGATTTTTCTTTAGGTCTTTGCTTCTTCCTAGGGTATTCGATCTGAAAATTCAGATCGAATATCTAAATATACTGCTACTATTTTATATTCGTTTAATATTTCCTCTCATTCCTAATATTTTTGAAACGTTCAAAAAGCAATAAAGTCAACAATAATTTGCAAACAAATTATAATATAATCGAAGCCACGTCAAGTGGTCACTTTTGAAGGCAATGTTCCGCTCATTTTATTTATTGTATGTATAAAATGGTCTGAAGGAACTTATACTTAAAATACATCAGCACATACATCTTAAACAACTGTAGTTTAGTTCAGATTTATTATTTGAAGACGGTTTTTACTTTTTTTATAAATATATTTTTTTCAGGAGTCGGGCATTTGTCCCCTCTCCCCCCTCAGCAAGATATATACAACATATATATATACAACTAGGGATTCCAATCCCGGGATCCCGAATCCCGGGATCCCGGGATCCCGAACGATTTTCAATACCCGATGAGTCCCGGGATTATGTTTTATAATCCCGAATTTTTCGGATTGGTTGATTTATCAAGCACAATCGAATTATTATTGACACATCGTTATATTTGGTGTACAAACTTTCGCGAGTTGCACGTGTCATCTGTGAATCTTTGAGGCTGTGAGTCTGAACGTGCTTTTTCAGCAGCAGGCTGCTTAGGAACCAAAATCAGATCAAGGCTAAATGATAAAACACTTGATGCTTTGATGTTACTTCGTGAGTTTTATTCAAAATAATGTTTTCAATTAATTGTGTCTATGAATGTACATATGTACATATATTGTCAAAAGTTCATTTTTTTCTTCTCAAATAAATATATAAGACCTTCCCTTTTTTATTTTTATTATATTATTTTCTATTTTAAGCCCAAGACTAAAATTATACGTACTTTATACATTGTACGTTATAAAAAACAGATTTAAAAATATATTGTATTATTCATTTTAAATTATTTTTATCGATAAAATAACATGAAAATTATCCCGGGACTGGTCCCGGGATCCCGGGATCGACTAATTGCAATACCGAAATCCCGGGATCAAAATTTTGGCCCGGGATTGGAATCCCTATTTACAACATATTATTGGTCAGGTTTTAATATTCTTTCCGATTATATTGAATATAATTGGTGTATATTCATAATTCAATTCTAAATCGATAAAGGTCTTTCACAAAGTTGAGGTCACAATCGACAATCAAACGCCTATATTAACAGCTTCGTTACTCGACCGTTGATCGATCAACGGCAATGCGATTGTGTTTAATTAGCGGTTATCGGCCACTGGTTTCGGTTACAATTACGAGTTAACCAAATTGTTGTATCGCCTGTCAATCATCGGCGTGGATGTGGGGTAGGACTTAACCAAGCGACGTGTAAATTGAGCCCACCCCCGTCCGGCTAGGGGTAGTTTTAATTTTTACGCTGTGCGAAAGTTTCGAGTGGCTCACAAAGCCCGAACGAGCAGCCGCCCCGGGCACCAAAGAAATTAGAGAAAAAAGGGGCGCAGAGGTCAGTGGATGCGCAAAGAGAAAATCATTATGTTTACGTCCGTTCTCAGAGGAGCGCTCTCGGTCCTCGGTTAGTTATAGGTGAAGGGATAACGCAGTAGCGCACCAAACAGCGCCAAAGAGAAGTAGTTTTCGAAACGTATAACACATACATATAAGCATGCATCCCTTTGATCGTCGTCTATAACCAATTTATACATGTGTGCTTATACTTTAAACGTCCAGTTTATTACCTCTTGCATATGTGAAACAGAGAAGTATTTGACTATCAAAAGAATAACATAATCAACTTTCAATGGCGCAAGACCTCATTTTTATTACAAATATATACATTAAATTATAATATTTCTTATTTAATATAAAGTAAAATCTACGTATTTTATCATATTAAAAATAAAACCTACATATATTGATTATTATTGAATGTTTTTACTGCTTTAAAAATAACTTGTAACAAAATGTGTCAAAGTCAAAACTATTATTTTGTACATATTTTCTAAAGTTTGTGTTCAGTGATTCAAATTCTAGATTTCTATACATTTCTCTACTTAAGATTTATAGCCAAAGAATCGCAATATTTTGCATTGAGAAATGTTAGATTCATACTTAAGTAGTTTATAATAATTGATTTCTTGATAATTTTTGGACACACTATCAAATTGACAATTAAAAAGTGTTAATGTATTTCTGAATCAATGATTTATTAACTATATGATATTTTTCTGGACTGCTTTTAAACTGCTTTAATTTTGTATATGTTTAAGATTTTTTTCATTAAAGATTTTTTTATGTATATTAAATATAATGATAACGCTTCACCATGTGTATATTTTTTCTGTAAATCACTACAACAACAATGGTAATCTACTATATTTATCACATATCCGTCCATACATCTTTACATGTTTTCCTGTGCGTCGAGATAAGAATGAAAATAATTATTAAAGGAGTTCATGATATTTCAAGTGAACGCGCACAAAACAGTTATTCATGTACGAGTTAAAACTAACTATTGATTTCTTTTCTGGCTGCATATCGGTAAGCAGCCAGCATAAGTTTTGTAATGTATGCAATTGGGTCATTTTCTGAACTGCGGATTTATTTCTTCGATTTACAAATTACCACTTGATGCAAAGTCGCCATAGTAATTATATACGCAGTCGTTGTTGGCTTTTTTCATATGGGTATACCACGCGTCTCTGTGATACTTCTTTAAATAATTTGCATACTTGGTTGACGACCCCATGCGGGCTTGAACTCATTCCTGGCACTTTACGAACGCGCAAAACGTTAAAGTTTTAATTTCACTTTTTCGCGGCGACATATGGCGCGAAATGCACGGTTGTCGCCTATGTCGGAACATTAACATAGGTATAAATAAAAGTATACTTTTCGGGGAGCCCGTTAACCGTTCTTCGGCTGATAATCGGCTCCCCACACTTATCCATATGCGAGGTTTTGGTTTCGCAGCGCCAAAAATGGGATATCTAGGGGGAGAGTTCTTTTGTTAAAGTTTACAACAAAAGGACTTCTATCCATCCATCTATCTGACAATCTATCCGTTCGCAGCTTATAAGCGGCATTTCGAATAAGTATTCATTTATTAAATTGCATACTTATGTGTGTCAGTCGAACGTTTCTATGTATGTGTTTCAAGTCTGTAAAAGTCTTGAAGAAAGAAATAGAAATGGGGCGAACCATCGATAATCTTGAACATCTGCTTTATGTGATTATAACGTTCAATCTTGGAAGTAAGAAAGTGCATTTGAAATAAATTGTTTAATTATAAAATCTGTTTAACCGGTATTGTTAAATATGCAAACAAGGGTTCTCTCCCCTGAAAATCGTGTTATTCCTACAAGAACGCTTCGTTCGGTTCAAAAATGACTTGTTCCAAATCTTATATTTAAAAATACTATATTTTATTTGTTTTTATTATTAGTTCTTTGATTTATATACTAAAATATATATCAAAGGAGAGGAATGAAGTTTATTGTTTTATCATTGCTTTTGTACAAGATACGCAGATACAATATTTTTGTAAATGATTATAAGTTTCTTAATTAATATATTGAATTGTAAATAAAAAGTTTCTATTTTTGAACCATACTTTTATTATAGTTAATTATTTTTGAAATTATCTACGATTTCTTTAATATTATCACCTATGCAATACATTAATGTGTCGTTCGCAAAAAGATGTATTTTATACTTTTTTTGCATTATTAATATGTAATATATCATTAATATATAATATAAATAACAATGGTTGCAATTTAGACCACTGTGGTACATCGTGAGATATTAATTTCTCTTTGGAATACGCATACTTTATTTTAACGTTTTGCTTTATTTTTCATAAATAATTATTCAACCATCTTAAAACAATTTCACTTATTTCTTCAACATTATTATTCAGTCTACAAATCCAAGAAAACTGCAGTCTCAGTGAAACGATTTTCTCTTAATCCTGATTGTTGTTCACATAGAATGTTTTGAGAAATACTAAAATCCTTTAATTGTTTGATTATTACTTCTTACATCACTTTTTCTATACAAGGAAAAATTGCTCTTATTTCCTCAACCCTCTTACTATTTTTTTATTTTAGATATAGGTATAATAGTAGCAATCTTAAGCTATCAGGCATTTCTTTTTCAGAGAGTGCTTTATTCAGGGCCGGCCCTAGGTTATTTGGCGCCCCAGGCAAAAACTAAATTTGCGCCCCCCCCCCCCCCCTATTAATACTTGATGAGTGCAAAAATATAATTCAAATTATATAAATAATATTTTATATTTGACAACATGCACTTTTTTACGATTGTGGGTATTAAAGAATTTATAATTTATTTTTTATTGTGATTTTTTACGTGTGAAATAATTTAAAGAGTACACAGTAGTGTATAAAAACTAATATCAGATTATATTTCTTAACAATATTGTTTGATAATTTTAAGTGAATATTGCGCCTTTATTTGGTATCACTATTTATTTTATTTGGTATCACATTATGATTTTTTTTTATATGATACTGATTTAAATTTACTAAATTTTACATTCAATGTACTAAATTATTATTGAATTATTAGTTTTAAATTCATAATCTTTCTATACTTAATATGTAGTATGTATTAATTTTTCTGCTATTAGATGAGATAATAATACATATTCAATTTATCTAATTGCATCTAGATTATATGTTTTAGTAAAAAAATTAATATTATAAAATGCAATTGTAGCACCCCATTTCTAGACCAAATCCCGTTTGACTTTGCTTCCTAAAAAAAATAACGCACCACCGGTAAGATGGAGGGTAAGATGTTGTGTAGAAATGTTTGCATTGTTCGACGACTGCTTACGAACGTTAGCAAAAACTTTCTCACGGGAAATAATCGCTTAAACTTACAAGAAGTCCGGGGTTCAAACCAACACCACAATATACTTTCGTATATAATGAATGTATGTATTTATATAGCATATAAGGGAGGTTTTTTTTTCTCTACTATGGTTTACACGTACATATGTATGTGCCACCAGGCGGGAACGATTACTTACCGATTGGTAATCCAAAACAGGCTGTTCGTTAGCGCATCTGATTATAATTAGTTGAAATGCTTCCCAAGGTTCACTTGTTTCTCACTTTTGCGCCGGGCTGCAAGTGTTTTTCCCACTTTTGTCTGCAAGTGTCTTTTCGAGTGACATATGAGTTTTCCAGTAGCTGGATACTAAGCACTATTTTTTAATTTTTAATATTTATACTCGAGATTAGAACCAGAAGTTTAAATTTATATATACCACTAGTTCAAATATCATTTTATTAAAACATCATCATTGCAAAAAAATATTAGATAACAATAAAAATATTATTTTATTTTATCGATTAATTAAACGAAATCATGAGTTTTAATGTGTTTTGTATCATACTTGTAACAATGATAGATATAAATAATATTAAATTCGTATAATACCTAAATCATAATTCTGAATTACAAAAACATAATTGAATTGCGATTGATCAAAATAAAATGCTATGTTTAGAATGATTTGTATCATTTATTAGCTTAAATAAATTAGATAAATTGTGTGAGTAAGACGTTCTTATTAATTAATAATACTATTTAACTTGAATATAAATAATTATTTAACTTTCGGAAAGCATTAAATAACTGTGTGGTTAGCTTTAAATACATTTAATAAATGTATGTTAAATATTTTATAATGATCTAATTCTTCGGTTCTTTTCACAATGGAGTTTCTTTTATTATGTATTTTATTTTTTAGATGTTAAATTAACTTATACTTAAATTTTAAACAATTAGGTATATTAGCTAAATAAATAATAAATTTAGGTTATTTTTATTGTAGTTTTCGCTACATGAAATTAGTGGGTTAGTGTGGTTAGTCTTTTATGGTATGAATTATATTGATATTTTTAGACTATTATGAAGTTTTTAAGATAATTATAAAAATGTGTATTATACAACTATTATTTTTATAGCTTTATTTTAGATGATTTGCAATTTAGAAAAAATAGTATTATTGGTGTCAGAAGAATTTATTTTTTGTAGTCAGCGCGCATTTTTTATTACATAGTAATACGCTCGGGATAAGGATGCCGGTTTGTTATTGTGTGCGTGTACATGTAAATGAGAGGGAGAAGCGATGTAGTGTGTACTTCGTTGTCTCGCTTTCTCTTTTAAGGACAGTCGCTGATTCGTCAACGCTGGTATTCGTCATTAAAGTGCAGTGTGGCACAGAAGTTCGATCTTCTCTAGTGATTTATTTTAAATAATTTTGTGTTGATATTGGTTTAACCCAGATATGCCCACTGTCCCATGGGTAGGTCACTAAGCTCGTGCCACTGTTTTTTTATTTATAAATGAAATTTTAAGAGAACAAAATTTCTTGGGCATATCTGGGTTAATTGATATCAAGACTTCAAATATTTACTGTAAGTAAGTTATTCGTTCTCTTACCCGTGGATTAAAATATTTTAATTATTTTTCCATTAATCCGTACGTTGTTGGTTTTTTTACACTATTCTCTGTGTAAAAAAGTTATTATTCTTATCGTTGCGCCAATGATATTTTTTTAATTTATTCAAAGGATTCTAATTATTTAATAGAGTCGTCGAGCCACTAAACAATCTGCGAATGATTTCTTTCCCCATTTTATATCCTTGAATAGCTAAAGACTTCATTATTTTTTTGACTAGTGAAAGATTATGAATTTTGCAAATATTTAATTAATGACATCAACGTCTGGTTTCTTCGATTGCATAATATATTTTTAATTGTCTGTTGAAATTTCCAACTTAGCTCAGATGTATGTATGTTAAATAAACATATATTTTCTTTTAAAATAAAAAAAATAAAATATTCTGAGCGAAATTGTTTTGGGGGTCGCAATGTTAGCAAGCCCTCAAGTTTTTCTATATTGCGTAAAAATATCAGTTGATTTCAGTTTACCACCTCTGAAATGTAATTTTATATATTATATGCGATATTACATATTTTATTTGTATTGCAAGTAGATAGGTATCCTGCCGTTCTCGTTACAAGGAAAATTAGCTTGGCTTATTAGCGGTTTTCCCCTGATAAGCCATTCATTCCTTTCCACATATATTCAATGGCGAAAAAATCACACGAGACGGTTTTCCACCCTTTTCTGCACAACCACCCCCATCCCTGTGCGGTGGCTTAACCAAACGTTGTTAATTTTACGCAGCTACTGAGCCGTGAGAGAAAGCGACAGATTCGCGACACAAAAGTGCCACAGCATCCCATCTCGAGTGGTGCATGTGCAAGCCACTTGCCGGGAAAGGGATTGTGGTTTGCTGCTGCCGTTTTTTTTATTATTATTTCACATCCAAAAGTCTGGCGCAATTTGCGGAAAAGGCACATTTTTCCATATACTCGACGAAGCAAATAATTTTCGCGTTCGGATCTTACACGAGTATCGGAATTAATTGGCACTTTTATACACTTCTGCGTGTGGAGCTTTTTAGAGAGATTGATTTTAAAACGTGAAAAACTATGAAGAGAACAAACTGCGTGCATGCACTCGGGGCGCCTCGGCGCAAGGAGCGACAGATATTTAATGCAGTGAAAAATAAGAATAGTGTTGAGATGTGAAAAACAAAAGATATTTTACGTACTCACCTGGCGTCGCCTGAGCAAAAGAATAAAAGCTCCGAGCTACGAGTGTTGCCGGCGTTTTCCTTCGCGACTTTCCGAGAACAATGCGCTCGACTCGAGAGAGATGAGCTTTGATTGCTGAGTGCGAGTAAAGAAATTACTTAATTGCTCGAAGATTGAATTATAATATTTTTTCTGTTGAATTCAACTTTTTTAATACACATTTTTATCCGTATTGCAATGTTGACGATATAGTTCAACTATTTAAAACAAAAATAGTTTTATTTTATTCTATTGTATTGAATGCGAAATTGTTTTCGCAATGGTCCAACGGACCGCGCCCCGTCAATCCAACAGTAATTTCCCCATAAGTGACACCATGATGGAAGCAAGAATCGCGCGCGGCGTCTAATTGTTCCAAACAACATATCCGCGATACACACACACCCCTTTGTTCTCTCTAGCCTTAATTAATAATGAGCATAAAGCATAATGAGGCCCGCTCTCGCAAACGGCCAGTGGTGGCAATGACGGTGGTGGTTGTGGTAGGTGGTGGTATGGTCTTGTGTGGCTCATCTCTTGTACCATTGACGCGTGTGCCGAGATGCAACTAGTTGTCAACGCGGCTTACCGACGAGTTTTCCTCAGACAAAAGATGCATCCGAGGGCTGATGAGGGAGCTTGAGCATCGGCTCGACTCGAGTGTTGTGCCTGGAAAAACCCGGTTTAACGTAGTTTTTTTCGCCACTATTGTCACTTAATTTTTCACCCGTTGCACTTTTCTTCAACGAGCGTTGTCGTCTAGTCGTTTCATTATCCAGCTAAGCTATCTGTACCACTAACATGTCTTAAATCTATAAATATCCATTATATTCTGTTTTAAAATCCAAAGCATAACTATAATGTTCTTTAATTGGAATATTACATATAGATCGGGGAATATCTATTCCGATCTTCAATACATCTAATCTCGAAATGATCGATCTATGTTACATAATATAATAATTATTTAAAACCATATTACATTTTTATTCGCCACTCTGTACATATTCAATTAAATTTATAAACATTCCAGGCTTAACCGCTCACGCGAAAGCAATCTTAGCATTGCCGCTAACCGTTCGAAACTTTTTTACGCGATTCAATACATAATTTCAGATTTAGCTACGGGTTTTTTGTCTCAAACAACGGCATATCCCGAGGGACCCTTTTCGCAGCCTTTTTCAACTTCGGTCGTGGACTAACTTTTTGCATGCGAAAATTTTACAGAAAAGAGCAGCAAAAGGCTTTTCGTGCGCGCATTAACCCCCGTGCTGCTGTTTTTTATGCATCTACCCCCATCCACCCCATATCAAAACTATGCCTTTCCGGATTCAACGAACCTAACGACGTATTATCATTTGTTACAGCGAGTTCTACTACATCCAGATGGAGAAGTATGCCAGGCAGGCGGTCAGCGAAGGGGTTAAGAACGCCGATGAACTTCACGTTGCCAACGATTCAGAAATATACCGCGTGCTCAACCTTCACTACAACAGGAACAACCACATAGAGGTATGCGGCCCTCAGGTGCGCTAAATATCCCCAACCCAACAATCAAGTTTAAAACGACGATCAAAGACCCCGCGATTTTAATATTACTAGCATTACAATTTCATTTTACATATTTTTATCTCGGGGTTTTAGATTCACACAACTAACATACACATTATACTTTCTAGTTTTTCAAACATCAATTAACAATTTTGTTAAATAATCTTTTCCAGGTACCTTCCAATTTTCGATACGTCGTTGAGCAAACGTTGAGAGAGTTCTACCGCGCCATCCAAGGAGGCAAAGACGCCGAACAGTCTTGGAAGAAATCAATTTATAAGGTCATCTCGCGATTAGATGACCCAGTACCAGAATATTTCAAATCTCCTAACTTTTTGGAGCAATTGGAATGAAGACGCAGCTATACGGATGGCTCCGACGAGTTACGAGATGATTTAATTTAATGTTTTTAATTAAATAATTAATAATTATATATTGGTATGTAATATATAAAGAGTATAATATGTACGAGTATACATTCAGAGCATTCGGAGGCGTAAAAAATCCTCAGCGGCTCTGCATGTATACAATACATAATACGTGAGTATATTTGATACCACACACCAATAAAGACGACACTCGCATTTAGGCCTTCTGTTCAAAAATTGATATGAAAAATGATCTACGAATAAAATTTTTAAGGAAAATTTTACTTATAGTTATTAATGAATATATAATTAAAAAAAAAACAACTATTCCAAATTTTATGAAATTAAATGTAATAATACGGTAACAAGATTTATAACTATTCTGTGGTTGTATGTTTATATTAATATAATATTGTAAAATAAGATTTTTGGCTCATGTTTATAATTTTTATTGACTAAATATACACGTTTATGTAAAAATATATATTTAGTCAATAGAAATGAATTAGATACAAGGCAAACACACGGTGTGTTTGTTAAATGAAGTAAATAATAAACGAGCGGTTTCCAATATGTGAGGCGGGCTAGTGGGCATCACACGTAAACTGTTCCGGGCGATTTTTTTGTGTCACAATTATTAGAATACTTGAGTGTCGTATCAGAGTTAGGTTAGGTTTATGGAAGGTTGAAAAGCCTGGCATTGTACATACATTATTATATGATAATATCAACAATGAGAACCTGTCGCAAAACCAAAAATATGCGCTCAGCGTGTAGCGCAAGCAAAATATTGTTTAGCCATTAAATAAATTAGAATTTGTAATATATTTATTAATTATTATTAATCGTATTAAATTGAATTAATATATATCTATATTAAATGGAAAAGAAAAACGAACAAAAAACTATAATATTAGAAGAGCTACCCAAAGATTGAATATTGTGCTAGTCTATGTACTGAGTCTGCTAGTAACAGACCAATCCTAGACCATATATAATATAACTTATATATGTATATTTAATTGTGATCAAATATCAGCGTGTCACGATCTTGTTTTATTTATTGATCAAAATATAGATTAGAAGAAAAATAAAAAATAATATTAAGGTGGATATGGTAGATGTAAGGTGGTAGATTATATAGCGCACAGCGACCAGTGGTGAGTCTCCTAGTCAACCTTTTTGGTCCACGGGATTTTTGAACACGTTTCTTTCCCTATTCCTTATTTATTTTTTGACTTATACTTTTCTTATGTGTTTATAGTTAATTAATATAATTTAAATATACATAATATATTTTTTCATGTACATATTTATTATTTTTATTTCAATTATACATTTTTTTATTATTATAATGTAAACGCAATTATTTTATTGATTAAATTTTTCATTTTCCATGTATATGATTTATTTTATTTATTTTTTAATCCTTTTTTACCAAATAGCAGCGACGCGAACATTCAGTACGCGTTACATTATCGTAATTCTGTAATAGAAATAAGGTATTTGTCTATCGTCATACACATTACACAAAACACACTTTGTAACGTTTATATATTAATTATTCTTAAATTTAATTGTAATTATTAAAGATGAAAATAATCGAAAAATAGTAATTTTTAAGTAAGGGCGGGTTCACACTATCCGACCGCTCTGACCAGTTTACTAAGGGCGAAACAGCCGCCCCTTGCAACCGCCCATTGAAAACCGTGTTTTTTTAAAAATAAATAATTTAAGTGTTATTTTTTAGGTATAATTATAAATATGACACAACAATAAACACGACAGTTATTGATCGATGAAAAAACGTTTTCCTGGCGTTGACAATTAGTATAAATAGACATCCAATGAAAGACATAACAACACTACTCAATAGCCATGCAAAACCACTCAATAGCCACGCATTATTACCCATTAGACACACAGCGAGGGATTATCATTTTTACGACTTTGAAGTTTTTCAAAAAATGAAAACTGCGTCGTCAACCCTCTCGCAATTAGTTGAACCCATCGGTCAAACCCCACCTGCGACCGTGACGATAAAACACGAAATAGTTTATCGCTGAATATTAAATAGCATGTACAGTTAGTTGTTTCCGATTATAGCCGGTTCCGTGATACTGAATTTGGTTTTACAATTCGCACAGGGCAGTGTAAATCTTGTTCCGTTCAACGGAGCCATCCGCCGGTTAAATCCGGCGCCGGTCAAGTCCGGTATTTGGTTCAAATTATAATCATCCTACAGCAACCGTTTGGGAAACGTTTTACCGGTTTTATCTTATTGGTTCTGAATATGTTATTGTTTTGCACACACACATACAATCAGTTTTGGGTCAATATTTCGGACGTTCCGTATTGTTTCTGTAAGGGTGCATCGAAAGTGTTTCAATAGTTCCGCCGTAGCATCACTTAGGGAAATGATTTGGAATATACACACGAATAGTCTAGATTATTATTTCTCCAATAAAATCCCGTTTGATATAATCAATAGTGTCTGGTTAAAATTTCTCGGCAACGTTTCGGATCCCCGGTCTAAAATATCACGAAAAAAGTACAAGCTTATTTGAAGCACCTTCGCGCCTTATCTTTATATGAAAAAAATGAAAAAATGAAATTTTTAAGCAAAAAAATATTCGAAAAATTTGTGTGTAATTTTTACCAAAATCTGCCTTAAATTCTATTTTCTTAAATAATCCTATCTAGTGTGATGATTTTGCTGTAGATGAAATCGTCTGTCACGCGTTTGGAACCAGTCGGCCAGCATTCGGTGGAAAACCGCCGATACTTTTAGGGTTAATATTTTATATGTTTTGTTTAAATGCCTAAACTATGCGATGGGAATGAAACGTTGAATTTTTAAGAATCGAGCATTTCGTTAATTTTATTTTTACAGAATCCAGTAATTTATGATTATATTTTTTACGAAAGGCACGATCGAGTCCACTTATAAAATAAACTTGACAGAAGATCATTAATTTCATTTCCATTTCACGGTTTAGACAGAAAGTTTAAGTTTTGGAGATCATTTTATGCGATCTTTCAATAGGTTGAAGAATTGAGTTTTAAGACCTTTTAAATGAATAACAATCAACAAAATACATGATTTTTAAATCAAATACGATTTTCTTTAAAAAAATTACTGCTATCTCATGGTATTTGAATTTTAATAATACTCGAAATAAATTAATTTAAAGAGAATTTAACTTGAATTAAAAATAGTGCTTCTAATATCATAAAAAATATTCTTAAAACTGGATTTTTCAACCCTGTATATACCATTACACATACACGTGCAAATTATTATTTTCCAATAATTTTTGTGAGATATAGTGATATATATTTATATATCAATTGTTGGTCTCACACCGCGACTCAGGAGCATCTCCCCGAGTATCGTGTTCAGTTATCATCTTCTGTTCCATGCCGCGGGGGAGGGGGGACGTACGGGGGGTGTGGGGCGCTCTCAACCCTGAAATAGCCACTCGACCACTGACCACATCCAAAAACCGTTTACAATAGTACGAAGGCGACCGAAAAAATAAATACTCACCGTTTAATGCAGATTCGTTTTGATGATAAAATTTTTGGCAATTAGGCATTCACTCACTCAAAAACCACACTGGGCCACCTCGTCCGATCAAAAGTGCCTTCAAAAAATGTTGATTTTTTACGAAAAATAAAAAATAAAAATTACAAAAAAGGGCCCTAAATAGAACTGTTCGCCCAACCAAAGCGCCTCTGACCCCCTGATTCGATCGCTACCCCTTTCGCGTTATTTACATTTAAAAAAATAATAATAAATATTGTTAACCGTTAAACATCATCAATTTACTATTATTATTATGATAGTAGTAGCGCTCACTATTTAAGGATTTTACTACTTATTATTATGGATATGTGTAATTAATTGTTTCGATTACTTGTTTTTATTTTTGTTGATTTTTTATTTATTGATATATGCAATATTACATTTTACAATAGATTAGGTGATTATTACCAACGGCGGGGGTGGCCGGGTGGCGTCATAAGACGCCGACTCACTGCCCCCGCACTCCATAGCTGTTAAGACAAATGTACAGGCTCCTTCCCCGACATTCAGGACACGCAGGTTTTCAGTTTCTAAAGAGCGTCCTCTGATATAAACGATTCCTCCATAGTTATCAAGCAGACCCGGGTTAATTTTCTTACGTCGGCCATAGACAGCCGCTACAACTTCCACACCAACCCCTCGCAAGCAATAGGACTTTTATAACCGGAGTTTGGTTACATTTTTCGATCGACTGGTGATTATTTTAGTTTACGTTTAACGGTATGCGATTAGCTTGGCAATCGCCTAACGCCCGCGACACTCGATAAAGCTCCGCTTTCACGTTGCGCGAAGAAGCCTCAAGAGGTCCTTTGAAAGAGTTGTTTTTAAGATTCGAGATGTTTCAAAGTAACTAAGAATACAGTTCTACATAAAATAAACTCACGAAAGTATCGACACAACACACTAGTATTTTTCTGATACAATCCTCAATTACTTATTTCTGACATGCTCTTAATCTAAAATAGTTTTATTATTATATTTTAATTCTTAAAATTTAGTTATTGTGATTGAATCTAGATAATTTAGAATCAGACAATTTAAATGAACCGTTTTAATTTTTTGCTCAATATCAAAAATCATATCTAGACAATTATAATATACAGACATCAATTATATTTTCTTAAAACGCGCAATAAATATTCTGGCCCACATTTTTAATTCGATGTAATCTTACATAAAACATGATATTTGACTGTAATCAAGTTTTTTCACTACTATAGAATCTGGTAATGGTATAATTAATCCGATGATATTATTTATATCGAAACCAGTCGGATGAAAATGGCTTAATAACGTAATTTTTTCTACAGTCATTCAGAAACATATGTTATAATCATAAAAAGCATTTCATGACATGAAACGTCATTTACTTTACCAATATTATTATGTCACTTTGCGCATTTGAGAAAGTAATCTGATGCCTATTTATATGTTAGTGGCTGCGTCAATTTTATGATACAGTGATATTACTGTATTTATTATAAATCTTTACCTTGAAACATCTTTCAATCTTTGAATCTACTATATTTTTTTTAAACAGAGATGAGTTTGGCCTTTCATTTCTGCGATTTATTTTAATTAAGTTCGATTTTCGGCAAAATAGAGTTGTTTATATTATATATATATATACATATTATATTTATTAAAAAAAATTAAATTCGAAAAAAGTTTTTAATTAAATGAAAAAAGTCTAAATTTTATTAATAAAATTCACATCGAGGATTCCTGTAATAAAATAATAATTATGGAAAAAGTATATAGTTTTGTATAAAATACGATTTCGTCGTTGTAAGTGTTATTATTTTTCAAAATTTCAGATGTTATCTGGCGGCGGTACCTCCCCCCGCGCGTATATATTTATATATAATATATATAAACTTATAGGCATAGAAAGGACTTCAAAATCGTGCAAGTTTTCTTGAGAGGTCCGCGGTCCCCGACTGACCGCGGCCCGCGGTTTACTGCAACAGTACAAATGTCAGGCGATAGCGGGCGAGGCTCGCGAGCGGGGAGCGGGTCCGGGCCAGGGGCGGCCAACCCAAATTATATTTAAAAAATTAAGTGTATAAAAAATTTATTCAAAAAAATAAAGAGTATTTTTGTATTGATATTTCTAAAACGTTGGTGTAAAGAGCAAAATTTCATAAATCATTATTATAGTGAAAGGGAAAAAATAGATAAATTTAGACATCATGCGTTTTGTATTTAATTTTTAAGCTTAGGATCGGATAAATTTTAGGATTTTTAACCATTTGTAAATAAAAATATATTTTAAGACCGCCCCCTGGCCGACGCCCGGCCCCCCAAAAATATTTAAAATTATAGATAAAAAAAGTATATTAAAAAAATGATGATTACCTAAATGTTTATATTATTCCGAGTGTAAAAAGAAAAATTATGTACTTCTTAGAGAGAAGGAAGCTTGGAAGCTGTCCTAGAATCAATTGCAAGTGAGGCCGCCCCTGCGGCGAGGGTTGTCAACCCTTGAATATGGCTGACGCACACAACATCGCATTCTTTGAATACTATTGAACTAATATTTATTATTATTACACGATTACTTATTAAATATATATTTATATATATATACATACGGTATAATGATACATTGTCATATTGCTTATAATTTATCACTATAAGGCGTGTGTCTTTGTCCATAAATGTTATTAGAAGTTTCAACTGTTCGGTGTACTAGTATAACAAAAGTATTTAAAAAATAAATAAAATAAAAAATAAAACATTATTATTGCAGTGATTCAATCCAGTATATATGTATACTAAACTTATTAAACGTTTTTTAATTATCAATTGTAATGAAACGATACAAAGACATAATAAAAAAATATAAGAAAATTAAAAACCCTTATGTTGTTTATCTATGATTATTGTCTGCAAAACATGACCACCCAATAGTGGAGAATTGTTGAAACGGATGATGTATGTTTCTTTTAATTAACATAATGAGTAATAAAGCTAAGCTTTTATTTGAAACTGTCTTTTATTATCTCCCGTCCAATAAATAAATAACATTATTAAATAGTCAATAACAAATAAATATAAATAAATAAAATCCTCACAATCTTGATTTTTAAAATCACAACCGTTCTATACAAATAATATTAATCAATCTTAAGAAGATGAAATTCGTGATTTGGTTCTCAGATCTAGAAGCCTAATGACCATGCACAGAGAAGAGAGTTCGTTGAATTTAATTTTGGGACAGCCTATATATATAAGCGTATACATAGCGCATACACTTCTACTTTTATTTAAAATTCGCTTACGTCAGAACTTCATCGAGAACATTTTACCTTGGAACACATGAGAGATTATCAAACTGGCACCAAGTGGAGCTACACCGACCATTGTCAGAGACTGAATAGACCGAGAAAGCAGCAGCTTCCCTCTTCACGTCAACTCTGGTTCAGCTACGACGTCCGAAATCCATAGATGAACCCGGTATTTTTTAAATTTTTCAGCCGCAGAAAAAAATATTGCACAATAATAATAATATATTAATAATTAACTTTGTATAATATTAAAAAGAAACACACTAACATCTGACAGTATATATATAATACAGTTATTATTACACTTTTTTATGTTTTTTGAAAACTCCTTATTAGTAAACCTGATATTTCTAGTTTTTAATAGGTAGTTAAATAAGCAAAAGTCATTGCTAGTTTCATAGAAACTGCAATAAGAATGTGTTAGTTCACGGTAATTTATTTTACATATATTTTAGTAAGCAAAACACACCAATAAAAATACATATGAAAACAAAGCATTGATCAAGTATTTTTTAAATATTTACATATTTAGAAAGACGTCTGAACAAGGTAAGTTTCTGTAATAGATAAAAAGTAAAGGAAGAATTTTTTCGGAAAAAACTGAGTAATTAAATGCTTTTGTTAAATGCTGCCTACTGACTGTGATTTCTGAACTAGATATAAATCGTGACAAAAAATCATCATACTTTAAAATATTTAATATTCTTATTTCATTAAATTAGATAAGGATTAGAAGTATATAATAATGTGTGCATTACGTGTTTTAATAAGATCGAGAGTTTATTCCGAATATTACGTTGTCTTAATAATAGAATCTTAAAAATTATCTGGAAGTAGTCCTAAAGAGAGTGAGGCATAGTGTTTAATAATTAATATTGGTCCTAGCATGAGGCATGGTTGTTTTATAATATTTTCTCCACGCATTAATACAAATAAATATACCCGTGGCTCGCGGGCCGCATGCGGCCTTCGAGCGCTAATAAAACAGCCCCACAAAATCGTTAATTTTTATGCTGATTATATATTATATGTATACACTTAGGTAATCATACCTTTGCTATTAAAAATACTGTAAGACACATGCTTAATGCTTATCTGTTTAATAAAACGTCAAAGGTTAAAGTAATGGACCCTTTTTTCGTGGTATTGCTTGATATTGCTTTCCAGGTAATTTGGAAAATTTATCAAAACATTTGAATTAGTGATTCCTCGGACCTTTTAACATCGATTCAATTTCAAAACAACATATTTTCTACGAAATTGTTAATCCAAAACACATAATCGAATAAAGTAATGCGTTTTATAAGTCTTGTTTTGTACACATCCTGATAATAAATAATATTTCTAAATTCAGTTTGTTTCACCAGACATAGTAGTTAGTCGAATTGAAAAAATAGAAAAATCATTAAAATACTACATATAGGGTTAAATTTGCTATTTTCATTAGAAGTATTGATAGCAAATATTTTAGCTTGTTTGGTGCCATTAAAATGCACGACTAAACCTATTACTTTATAAGTAAGGTGGCTAAGTAAGGGTAAGATGTTGTATAGATTTTATGATTTGTGGAAAAAGTTGATTTAATATTTTATAATGGATTTTACCGCTCATTTAATAAATGATTAGAAAATTAACAGTATTCGAAATGAAGCTCAATTTATGAAAAATACATTTTAATACGTTGGTTAAACAGTTACGTGAACAGAGAAAAATATGTTTGAGAATCGATTTAATGATTTTTGGAACAATCACAAATACCTCTGCATATTTTTGACATAAACACAATATCTGTATATTTTTAGATGGAATGCACATATTTTTAATCAGATATTTTACTGAAAGATGTGTATCTTATATGAACTACAAAACCTTTCATCCGAGGGAAAAATATCACTCGCTTCACAATCACGCCTTTTTCATGTCATCGTATTTTCGCAGTACGTAAATTTTTGAGAAGCAATTTTCAAGGATGATTTACACGAAAAATAAAAAAAGAACAAACATTTTTTACTAACGCCTTGAAAACTCATTAAGGATTGTAATCATTTTCATGGAACCAGACACTGGTAGATTAGTTTAATAAACACGGAGACAACTTTCTTACTAGTATGTTGCCTTATTTTTTCAAAATTTTGCATATTACGTACATTATATATTGTATGTGTCGTCAAAGACGATTCAACATAACTTAATGTGATTCGAGATAGTTACAAGATTGGACATCCCTGCGTTAAAACTTTATGAATAGAAACAGGAGTAAAGATATTTTTATTCTTATTATGAACCTAATATTCAGCGGAAGCTATCGTATAATTTCATTTTTATTTTTATAGCATTTTTCTGTGACATTGTAAAATTATGTAAAAAGCATTAATCTTTCATCTACACCAACTTGCCAAATATTTATCTAGAATTACCGAAAAATCTTCTAACAATACTACTGTCATTGGAAATTAAAAAAAATGTTTTTAAATTAATAATTTACATTTAAAATTTCATCTTCTGAGTTTAGTAACTTTGTCTTTAGAGAGTCACTACATACTTCGCTTTCCATTCATAAAATCTTATTTTAAAAATAGTTTATTTGGCAAATTTAATGGAAATATATATTTTACTATGGAGTTTTATTCTACCTAATTATTTTTAATTTTAAATGGTTACGATAAATAAAAATAATTACACTTCAGAAAGTCGTATTTTATAAAAATGTTTTTTTGGAATCCAATCCCGGGATCGTATGGGATCCCGGGATTAAAATCCATAATCAAGAGTATTCAAATAAAAATAACAAATTTGGGTAGTTATTTACACAAACGAAAAAAAATTATAATGTTTTGAAAAAAATAAAAGGGATTAAATATTTTTTGATAAAAATAATTTGAATACATAACATATTTCTAATTTAATAGTAGCATTTTTATAAGTATCTACCTAGTATAAATCCTTTTTTAATAATTTAGTAAATAATAATTTTATAGAATACAATTCTTTGTACTGTACTGCTAAGGACATCTCTGATTGACTAGAATATTTTCATAATTATTTTTAATGTTTTATTTTAAGTTTATGACCTTATAAATTATATAAATATATAATTTATTAAATTAAATTAATTGTAATTTAGTTTATATTTAATGGTAATATTTTCACTTTTAAAAGTATTTAATTTATTTTAATAAAATATATATAGTGACATCTATACAATTTTATTTAAAACATTTTTATTTATTACTAACAAAAATATTAGTAATTTGGTTCAATTCTTTGCTAAGCAAAATTATTTTTTACAAATTATAGTTATTTTTATAGTATATATATTTTACAAATTATGCAATTATATTTAATTTTTATATATCTAGCAATTGTTTATGAAAACGATGTCACAAAAACATGTTTTCCATCGATTTATTATTAATTATTAATAACCTTCGAACTGTCATAACATATTATTTTTTTAGTGCATTATCTATAAAATATATACTCAATTTATTTGCGATAAATAAATTGACGCAGAAATCATAACAAATATATAATATTATTTTTACTGGGAATAAATAACACGGTCACTCGAGATAAATATTATTTGTAAAACAATTTGAAAAAACGGATATTTGAGATATACCACAAATTAGTCAAATAATAACTAAATATGGATTTGAGCTATAGCTAAGTTTTAAACCAATATTAAATATTTTTACCTTTCGCTATGCTTTCGGGTAAAGTAAGTTAACCTTTTTAACCTCTATTAGAATAATGATTTTTTAACAGATTTTCTAGTCTCACACAAATATTGAGTACTTATTTGTGTAAGGCTTGTATAAGTTCTGAAAGATCATCAAATATTTATGTGTTATATTTGGCTATTATCTGTTTCGCCATATTATTTTTGTTATAGCTAGAGTTTAAAACCCTGACGCTTGTTCTAAAGAGCAATAATAATACTTTCAGTTTTCACTCTTTAATTTCAACTAGACTGCACACAAAGGCTTGATGTTTTTGTTAAAACTAATGAAATAGTATCTTATCCCTTTGTAATTCAATGAGGCAAGTTAATAATTATATTTGAAGATATCATCACTGTCTTTTCCTTCTTCCCTTTCTACTCTGATTGCAGCTTCTTTATTTCTTAACCTGTATTTTTTACTATTATATTTATCACAAGATTGGATCTAAAAGTGTGACATTATCATTGACAGGTAATCATGAATCAAATAGTTCTATAAATCTCTTTAGGTAAATCCCCTTCGATAACCATATTATTTTGGTATGAAGCAATAGTCTGTTTTTTATCCCCCATTTGCCATTTGCTACATTTTATAATTAAATGTATAACAGAATTTTAGAAAATAAATTTTCTCTGTGAATAACACAATGCTCAAAAAAACATGTCTGGTTTGTCATCCTTCATTAATTTGGAACATTGTGACAGGAGCACCATCTGCAGCACATGATGTTATATTTTTCAGTGTTATTTGCGTTTTATCTAAATTTATGTTTTGTTTATTGTATATATCAATGGCAGTAGTTATGTTTTTCATTGTCAATTTATCTTACATAAGCCTCACTGTCATGTAAATTGATTCATCCATCTGTATCGAGAATATTCTTGCTTTGAACTTTATATTAGTTGTATTTAAACATTCTTAGCCATCTTGACTATTATCTTACAAACTAACAGTGTTAATACTTAGTGGTATTTCTTTCAGATCTTTGCCATCTTTTCCCAGAGCTTTTTTGCAAAAACTGATATAGCTGGCTTAATTAATTTCTCCCCTACAGTATGATTTGTTCCAAATTTAGCTATGAGCAGAAGAATTTCATAATTACTGTAGCTTCAAGAGAACGAATTTTGTATTTTAGCATTTCGTCTAGAGAACAATGGATTTATTGTTATTTTTTTCAAATTGGTTCAAATCATAGTTCACACAAGTGCTATGTTACATCTTCAAATTTGCTACAAGATTTCTTTTTTCATGGACTCTGAATAGTAAACGAAAATCATGAGATTCCGAAATAATCTTAATCATCTAATACTGACGAACTATAATTAAAATAAATAAAATTTTAAAGACACCACAAACACATAACTATATCCTTAACACGCGCCGTGTTGACATTTGCACTAGTGTTATCATATTTTTCTCGGAAAGTCAGGGTTGCAATATCAAATGTAATAAATATTAATGATTTACGCACTGCCCCCCAAAATATTCAATTGGCCTTAGAGCCTCTCTTCGCCAAATACGGCTCTGGATGTATGTGATATAATGTGAATATGTAAGGCCGGAAATCGCATTGACACTCGCTCAAGAACTCTTCACTGTATTTGCTCAATTTGTTGTATAGGATGATTGAGAAGACTTTATAGGCCATCGTAATCGTAACTCCCCTATGGATTGTGCAGTTTGTTTTGTTGCATATTTTTAGTATAGGTTAATTATTCCTATATTTCACTTCTCAGGAACAACTTCATCCACTAATCAAAATTTGACTGTATTAATTCTAATCGTATTAAAATTGATTTATGGTCGGGAAAGAATAAGTGTCTTTTGCTCCACTTTAAAGTATGTTATCATTTCATCTAATTCGTAAGAGATTCCGCTCTTATAGAGACATATTTAAGTTGTTTATGGAAAATATCTTAAACATAAGCTGCTTGAAGTATCTACTTTAAAATGAAATGTTTTTATAGCAAGTGATGATTTATTTCAATGCGTAATAATATAACTCTCTGAAACACATTTCCGTGAGACAGACCTCTGACTTCAGAGTAATAAAGCAATAATATTGTTATTATTAAAAATTGTTTTCTTGCAATTCCATACCTTCATAAATATTTTTTACTTAAAAATTGATTTAAGATTTAATTAACTAATAGGATTAAAATAATAATAAAAACAGTTTTAGATTAGTAATAAGCTTTTTTCATTTTTAAAATACTATGGACAACTTGATTAAGAGTTAAATATTATATTCTAAACTAACAGATCGTATTCCACGTTGCATAAAATTTAGTTATAGTTAGAAGAAGTGTGATGTTAGAAGAATCGGGTGTGTTTTACACAAGGTCCTAAAGGATAACTTTGCAATGTTTTGTTTCAATTCGGTCAAGGTTATGTTAATGTTATGAAGAAAATTTGTGGAAAATATTCATTAAGTAAATACACTATTCCTTCTATCTACAAACCTTACTATATACTGTCGAAATTAGCATCAACTTATTTGCAATTAACATTATTTGTACAGCTACTTTTTTAGAATTTAACCATTAACTTTAAATTGGGATTCCAGTGAAGGGTTCATTTTCTTATTCAATAAGTCTGCTTTGAAAGGGGATAAATTAAATTGAAAAATTGTCTTTTCAAAAGGCTTGCCGCCATTGCGACATTTTCGATAGTTAAAAGCATCAAAAATCATATTTCTGATAGTTGAACAAGTATGTCATTATACAACGTGAAGTATTCATAAAAATGTTTTAATGGTTTAAATTTGATTTGTAAGTCAGTTTATTTTACAACTGTTATAAGTGCAAAATGTAATTAAAATTATAATAAAATGAATGTAATACGACTGACTGAAATATGTAAAGGTTATATATACTTGTTACAAAATACGCATATGATACTAATTATGTACATGCGATAAAAACATATATGTATTCGTACATACTCACACAAACAAGATCACTTATCATCAACGTTTACAATGTCAGACTAGTCGTCAGAGTTCAATTATTTTATTAGCCATCGTTGTTACAAATTCTTCGCAACAAGCCAAGTACAAATCTACATCTTCCGCAACGATATGCACAAAAGATAAGTTTCTCAATGGTTTTATTATGAAATCTTTGCATTGATAACTAAATGTTGATTTTTTTATTTATAAATTAAGTTTAAATTGCACTTAACCTAATTTTATAATTACTGAAGTTTAAGCGCTGAAGAATATGTTATACAATTACACAATAGAAAACAAGAAGTATTTAATGAGAATATTTTAAAATTTATTCCATATGATATGTTTTATACATAATATATTTTAAAGATAAATAATATATTATAAAACAGTTTTCTAAAAAAATTGACTGAAACATATTTAATATTATTTTTTTAAATTGTCTAAGATATTGGTACATTCCGCCACAAATAAAAAGATATGTGTCTTTTAAACAAGGTTTTGATTAAAACCTATTAAAACCTAACATGAGGTTTTTTCGGATCGGATTTGTAATTATAAAAAGCACTAATTTCGATTCCTTAAATACGATAGAAATTGAAAAACATTGTGATTTATGAGAGATTCGAAACCACGATTTTCAACCCAATAAGAATGACTTATACTATTACACTAGCGTACATAATTTAATAGATATATAGAGCCTATGCAAAAGATAAACGAAATCCAAAAGAGTAAGGATAAAAATGATGATGACTAATGTTAGTTAGAGCAACATCGATGGTATATGCTCATAGCAAAAAGTAAGAATAAACTAATAAATTGGTTATGTAATAAGACGTTATATTCGAACCTTGATAAAGTTATTGATCTTTGGTTGCTTATATTCGAGGTCAGGTTTCATATGTAATTGGATAATTTGTGAACCCCTGCGGAGAACACTAAATTATCTAGATTTCTTTCCTAAATGGATCAACAACAAAAATATGTTTTAATATAGGTTTATCTGTATATAATACATACGAAAAATAGCGTAAATTTAAAAGTTGGGTTAAATTAAAATTATGCTTAATCAGCGATTCTCAACTTCCTATTTAATTTAATAAAATATTTTTAATTTATATAAATATGATATAACATTAAACATGTTTATATATTATACATTAATACTTTTTTATGCGTGTATCAAAATAGCACTATAATTCATTATTATCCGAAACCCAACAGTTTTGAAGTGCAAGTCATGAAGTGCCTTAATACGAAACGCATAGTTTGTAAGCTTTTTAAATGCATATAATTAATATCGCCTTGTTATTGTTTTTTTTATGATTATTATAAATTACATTGTTTTTTTATGATTGTCAAAATATAATATAACAACAAAGCAGGATTTAAATTTTATTTATGAATATGGTTATTTTTAGCTCTTATCAGTTAAATTATATTTTCGCTAGTAGAAATGTATATCTACTGGTGAAAATGTATTTGGACTTTACTAGTGAAAATATAGCTTTACTAAAAAATAAACATTCACTGTAACAATTATAAATCAGATGTAAATAAATAATGATAATTATGTAAATATATATATTACTACATATAGAAAAGTTGAAATCATAAAATTTTTGCCGCTGACTGTATTAGACTTTATCGAAAAAAATAATGACAGATTTGAAATCAGTGTAATTATTTATGTGTATATAAGCGCATGATTGTAATTATATAAATTAAATTATGTGATAAACGTATTGTTTATTTAAAATAAATAATACTAGTTATAAATATGAAACGCTTATACAAAATTAATCGCTGTTAAGTTTCGAAATCAAATGAAGCGCATCATAAAAAAATAAAATACGATCTTTGTTCAAGCCGAAAAGAGGTATGCGGAATATAAACATTAATGTTATTCACGTGTTGAATGAGAGCTTTTTTTTTAAAGCTAAAATATAAGAAGTGCCGTGCCACATGTGACGATTTGATTCATTCAGTCACTCGATTGACCTGATTTTATATTTTGATTACATCAGTAAGTAATGATGTTTTCTTTCAAGAACGTATCTGCGGCTTAATTTACGCTCAATATATTTTTCCGCGGTTTCGTTTGACCTTTTTGGGGTAATCATTTACAGCCATACATACACGTGTAATAATATAAACAAGCGTTATGTGATTATATTTCTACACTTGTATTTTTTGTAAATTATTACCATAAAATGATTTCACAAAAAATGTTTTTAAATAAATATAAATATATAAAATTAGCAAGATAATAATTCACTTTATACATCAAAAAAATTTGCTAGGTTTAATTTGGCTTTTATATTTTTGCTTATTAGTAGATATAAATATATGAATATTAGGAAACCAGTTCCGTAAAAGTCACAAACAGTAATAAGAATAAGAAGTTTAATAATAATTCTACATGTTTGTGTAAATGGGTTTGGAAGCATATTTGGCTACTGAATTCTTTTGTGGTAATGAAAAATGCTAATTGAAAAATCAGAAGAGTAAAAACGTGTTTTATGGACGAGCGAATCAGGATCAAGTTTCAGACCGACAGACCATGTTACAGATAACTGAACTAAGATGGGATGAGCTGATGACTAATGGCTGATTGTCAAATTCAGGACCAAGTGGAAAGCTTTTGTAGAAGAGGTCAAGTCTCATCCTGGCGCCATGAAAAAGATTCGTCTTATTCAGATAAAATTGCAGGACGTTGAAGGTTCCTTAATGCTTAACAATTTCATTATTACAATTTTTGTTGAAATAATCCTTTATTATTGTTTAAATGAAAATTATCAATCGTAATTCAAGAACTTGTATGATATTTTAATAATAAAATAATTCTAAGCTTACAGAACACTAGTTAAAAATATATAAAATATATTATACATATATACCGTTGAAGTAAAATTGACACTTTTTAATCTTCACGAATACTCGTTTACAGTGGCGTAGCCAGAATTGTGTCAAGAAAAAAGGCAAGATAAATATTGTAATTTATATTTAATTAACATAAAATCACAATCGAAGTCTCCGTTTCGTATCGATTGAGTAACGATAATGATCGATAATGAACGATAATTTTTCATTATAGATTATCGCTTTATATCGATCATGAACGATAATGAATTTTTCGATTATCGATCTCAAACGATAGTGATCGATAATGAACGATAATGGCGCGCGAAATTATGCGCCCTTTGACTTCACGTTTATCGCCGAACTAGTCCTGGTACTAGAAAAAGTTAAAGATGTGAGCGAGGGACTTTCTGATGATGATTCACTGATCGATCAAAAAATATTCCCATTTCCCAGACACAACAACTCACGAAAGAATTCATCACAGAATTTCAGAGCAAATGAAACGAGTACTGAGAGCACCATGTACGTATGGCCAATCAACTTTACCCGTATTATAAGGGATTACCACTTACTTAGTTCAACAAGGAAGAGTCCACTCTAAGAAGATTTCTTGACTCACATCCATCGTCTCAAGAGGTAGAACAGGAAACTCCAACAAGGCAGCATATCGGACTGGCAACAACTCCTTCCCTCGATGACATGGATTTCATGGATCAGTTGGTGGCTGAAAAAGCTCAACATGAGACTCTAAATCTGACAAAATCGGCAATGGAAAAGTAGTGGGACTCCTTCAAGATTTATCCCGGACTTGATAAAATTGATGTATTGACCTGGTGGAAAGACTACGACGGGATCTTCCCGTTCTTGGCGGCTGAAGCCAGAAAATGGCCAGAAAAGTGAACGGGTTTTTTCTGCTAGAGGAAATCTTGTAACATCTCAGAGTATAAGGTTTGACCCGTCAAATGTTGAGAAGATCCTCTACATACAACTGAATCACAGTAGAGTCCGTATCATTAAATACAACATTGGAATTCCTATTGTTGAAGAATTACCTGTCGGAGAAAGGAATGATGAGGAGAGTGGACCATCATTTTTAACTCCAAGAAGTCGTGGTAGTTCTGCATCCAGTGCAGTAAGTAAGGACACAGCAACACTGTGAATGTGACTCCAAGAAAAGCTCAAAGACAGTTACCGAAAACTTAAAAAAAAAGTTACAAAGAATTGTATATGCTCTAGATTCAGACTCAAAAGATGATGTTGTCAGCATTGGTTCTTCAGAGACTATCAGTGCAAGTTACACAGAATCAGAGGCAGATACAGAAACTGATTAAAGACTTATATTGCTGTGAATGCATCTTAAAAAGTGATTTTTTGAAATTTTAATATTTGTGATTTTTTGGCTTCAAAGATAAAGTAATATTTTTATTATTTAATGTTCTGGCCATTTTAATTAATAACTGGTAATTTTAGATAATTTTGTAATAATAATAATTTAATAAAATTTTGTTAACAATTTTCTTTTTATTACAAACGAAAGTTACGAAATTTATGGTTAATTTTTGAGGTTGTACAAAATTAAACAATATTTATAGTAATATTAAACGATATTATTTATATTAAAGGATATTAATCGATAACAAATGTTATCGAGTAACATCGCTCATTATCGATTACACGAACGGTAATATAGATCAAATGATAAATTTCTAATAGATAATATATTTTTTTATCATTTCGTTCATAATCGATTCGAACATTTTGTTCCTTAGTCCAGACCCCCCCGGACCCCCCCCCTTTTCTACGCCACTGCTCGTTTATATTCATATTTTGAATACCCGAATAGTGCTCCAAAAAAAAAACAATCTTTTTAGGGTGCCGAAACTTTTTTCTGGACTAACTATCTTTACTTTATGAATAAAAGAGAAAATTAACTCTATTTTTTTTGACAATATTGTAAAGACAAACTTAAACAGCTACAAGTTCTTAATTAATTAAAAATGATACATTTGAATGATATATATAAAATATATAATATGTTTGAATATACAAACTGATTAAAACGCTATTAAAAAAAATATTTACTCGGCGCGCGTTGGATTCTGAAAAAGAGAGCAGGCACGAGTCTTCAACGACATTGGAACTCACTATTAGTCTCACAAATTGTATCGAGGTGCATCGTGACTATGTTAAATAATAAAAAATAAGGTATTATAAAGGTCAATCGCAGAATAAAATGATTCAGAAAAATATTTTGGACTATATTATTTTACTTTCAGAATATCTCACATATTAACGGTATTTGCGATATGAGCATATAATTCGTATAGATAAAAATTCCAAAAAAATCATTTAAAATAATGCGCGAGTACATAAATTGTATTATATTTTTTTCAAATAAGAAAAAAGTTTTGATTTGATGTTGCATAAACCGGCAACCCGTCAGTTAAACGTTACGTGGCACAAGAATGTGTCTATCGATTAAACGATTATACTGCCAGAGTGGTGGGGAAGGTCAAGTGCTAAACTAGTTTTCCGTTTTTAATATATACATAAAAGAGTCGAATTAACATAATATTAAATTTATTATGAATCGTGATGCTTTGTCGCCTCGTCATTGTGTGCATCGCGTCGTCTTCGTTCAAACGTTACCGTATCGAATGACGTATCATCACTAATGCAAATAATTCGCACACGTTGTGTGTGCCAAAGTGACGAAAACAATTTAAAAATGGAATTCCACTCCTGCATTACATATTGGGGATTCAGCTCACTCCTGAATTGCATATTGTAAAAAATAAATAGCTCCTCCGTTTACGTAGCTCATTCTCTAAATGTTCAAACTGTGAGAACGATAAAAATAAATAATTATGTTATGAATAATAAAAAAAAGAAACAAACCGAAGGAGGTACGATTAGTTGCCTCAAATTACATGTAATCTTCATGTGTTGCCGCTCACGCAATATCGAGTGCACACACACAAATACACATACATGCAAAATCGTGATTGGCAGAGTGTATCGGTGTTTGCAGTGGTAACATAATGTGTACATATATGTTAAACGTTTATTTTTAACAGAAACGTTCACATTATTTGTCAAAAATATGTTGTATTATATTTAGGTTACGTGAATATTTTATTAGTTAAATTTTGAATATTACATACTATAATATATTATCAAAATTATAAATTTATATACAAAGACATAAAACAAAAAGTATGTCAGATTAAATATATGTATGTATGTAACATTAGATTCAACTAATACGATATGTAAAATTATGCACTCATTTAATACACAGTGGTACCTCGGTTTTCGTCGATAATCCGTCTGAAAACAATCGTTGAAATCCGAAACCGACGAAAACCGAGGCAATTATTTGTATGTATATATTAACATTACGAGACATGTAATTGTAGTGGCAACGCAAGCGCGTGGGTCGCGTACGCCGGCGAAATCTGAGGCAACCAACGAAAACCGAGACAACATTTTCTCGAAAAAAATCAAAGTCAACGAAAACTGAGGTATCACTGTATTACATTATTTTTTTCAGCACTAATAGCACATAAGCTACAAACGATTTTATTTAATGACAAAAATAGTATCACTTACCAACAAAAAATAGCAAGGATGCTTAATATTTATTTTAGTCTTAAAAATATAATCAATATAAATATAAACTGTAATGAATGTGATAAAAACTAGCATGCCAGTAAACTAATTACATTAGTGTATTACATACATATATTACAAAATAAATAAATAAATGTTGTGTTGATGAATACCAGTATTAATAAAATAAAAATTTACTTTATACACATAATTATAATTTAGAGTTGAACTATCCACATTAAAAACTGAAGGTCAATAACGTTCATAAGTAAAGAGCAGTACTTTTTTTTAATAAAATACTATTTAGAAAACCCCTTTCTATTTATGATGTACACTTAGTAACAATTTTTTTTGTGATTTTTTTAATTAACTCCCAATTTATAATCACACTATTTCACCTTTTTTGTAGAGTGATGATTAAATTTGAAAAATATGAAAAACAGATTTTTTTTGATTTTTGATAACAAAAATGTAATAAATTTCAAAAGACTATCTGAATTATTTTGTACAAAAAAATAAAATCGATACTTTCACAATTTCTTTAATTAAAAATATTATATTTCATTAAACAATATTTTTATGAAGTGAGATTTTGTGTAAATAAATTTTTACTTAATTATTTACAAAAGCAAATGTTAAAACACATTTATGCCAAAAACATATTCACCAGAACAATAGACTGGTGGTATAAGTTGGTGAATAATACCTGGATCCAAATCCTATTTTACTCTAATATTTTTCAATTTCTATCGCGACTAGAAATAGTGATTATTATAAAATTATAACTAACGGTTAATACCTGAGAAAAATTCTCTTGGAGAAAAAACATAATTCTAGTATATTGTCGAATATTTATATCTGTATATCGTGGAAAATAATCAGATATACGAAGAGGGTTCTTCAGATTTTACAGAATGAAAACGTCCACAAAAAGTCATTCGGAACCTCAAAAAAATGATATAAAAATTAGTATCTTTCTTTAAATAGACAAAAAATATATTAATTTTGTTTTATTTTGAGATACTTATTTTGGCACTTGCTACTATTATTGTTATAGGCAAAATGATTTTAATGTTACTTTCAGTATTAGATTATACAACAGAGAAATCTTATAGATAGTGGCTGTAAATTAGTTTCAATACTTTTTGTGATAAAAATAATTGTTTTAACGAGACTTTATAGTAATTTTAATTATTCACAAAGCTCAACTGCATCAACACCCGTGAGAATTTTATCGGTAAGCTTGCTTCAATAAAAATATTTAATAATTCTAATGCCTTTTATCGAAAATTTTCAATCATGCTCATGAAAATAGATAAAACATTTACAATAAAATAGAATCGATTCGAATATAAAAAAAAAACTAAAATTCAGCTTATTATTTTCCAATTATAAAAAGCAGTTCATATCAATTTTTAGTTCAAGTGAAAAACAATGTATTTTTACGAAATATTTTTAAAATAAAGATCAAAGATAAAAAACGTTGTTAATTTATCACAATTAATTAAATAACTAAAAATATTGTCAAAAATACATATATGTATGTATGTATATATAGTAGGTTAACATTAACAACAAATAACCCATAATATACACGTCATTTATTAATTAAAACCTGTTTATTTGATATTATATTAATTCCATAAAAAATGTTATCAGCACTACTTATAAAAAAATTCGCGACATTCTGCATTATCACTAAGTAAATATTTTAAACAATGTTTATTTTTATACTAGGTTAGTTATACTACATAATAAAATGTGATAATATGTATATAATATGTATATGATAATAAATATATTGCTGATAATATGTACATCATTTTTATTATGTAATATGTTTACAATTAATTAACAAAACCGGTAATCTTTCGTAAATTAATAATAAATTTTAATCTATATTCTTATAGTTTACCATATGGCATCGTCAGTGTTTACATGGATATTTTTCCTTCGCATTTTTACTTGCAAATAGTTTTTTCAGAATCACTAAAAAACCAATTGTTCATATAAAAAAATATCAACTAAGTTTTAGTGTCTAAAGAGTGTTTTTTTAGAGGTCTGACAAAGCCAATAAATCACACCAAACAGTGACTTTTTGTGTATGTAACGGCGTCTCAATAATGATTTGTGGATTTTCCTCAAGTGAGGATCAAGAGCAATCCTACTTTCGGACAATTCACTGAACGTAAATGGCTTTAATTCTCGCACGAGCTGGATCTTGTAAGCTTGTAAACCAAGATATTTCCGCAAAAACCATAAAGTAGATGCACAAAGCTCCAATTGCTGTGCACGATTGTGAATCGACTTCATTCAGGTCCTTTTCAATATTACGCTCAACAGCAGAAACAACTTCTTCGGTGCGCACTGTACGACGTCTCTGCGGATGCGTATTATCAATTAGAGTATGCGCGGTGCGAAAAATATCCATGGTTATTCGAATTACTTGCTCGGATGGACGTTTATGTCGACCGTAAAATGGACGTAGCGCACGGTAAGTTTCGCGAACTGAACCACGATTTTTGAAATAAATTTACCTATAAATCTGTTTATGGTGGAATGGCAAACCAAACTGCGTAAAAATCAGCTTTAAGCTGTCAAATTGGCTGTCGTTGGAAAAGGTGTTGCCAATTCGAAAAAAAACACCCTTCAGTATGAAGTAGAAAATATATAGTAAAGTTGAGTACCTCTGAAATGTACGCCTGCATATTAATCAAACCATTGAGCAGGTGGCTTTATCGATCATCTTGCTACCGGTTCAATACTAAGCGCCGAAAAACAAATACAAATTAATAATAACTTATTTTAAATCATAGTGTATACTAATTAAGTTCTTACATGTAAATAATACTATCGGTCGCACATATGATAAGAATGCGTTCGAGAGCCATTTCGGATTCCGTGGGCCGTACGTTGACGACCGCTGCCATTCGCATAAAATTGCAACGGTTCCCCTCCGCGCGTCTCTCTTGCGCTCTTCCGCCTCTGTCTCGCAAACCTCTGACTGTTCGGTCCGATTCATAAATAAATAATCGAGAAGATATTTTAATGTGGAGTGGCCTACGTGGGATTGAAAGGTACAGACAGACACAAACGCACGTCGTCATAGAAACTATCAGACTTCATCCGGATATGATACCTGAAATGTTTACATCGATATATCTTAATGGTAAAAACAGGTCAAAGTTATTGTATCTACCTATATAGGTTAATCAAATTAATTAAAACATACGATTAACCGACGCGGATATATAGTTAACTGATTATCCATGCATAAAAAAAATATTTTTATAAAAATTTCGTAATATTTTCTCTTGTTACATTTTTATTACTATTACTGTAAAATTATAACAAAATATGTTTTTAATTATATTTTCAAAGTTGCTCCTTAAAATATATTTAATTAAAAATAAGAAAGATTTTTAGAACAACTTTTTAGTAAAGATTTATTAGAAAACAATACTGATGACAATTTCATTAATATGACTTTGATAATTGAATAATAATTAAACAAACAATTATTAAGCCACCATAATATTAATCCAGTAAAATATAATAAAAGTAGTAAAGGAAATTAATTTAGGATTTTGCTACCATCCGGAAAACGGGCAGAAAAACTAAATCTTTGCTCGCAATTAAGCCAACATCAACGGAAAGCGAGTTAGTATTCTTTACGGCAGGAATATTCACTACGAAAATTAATAATAGATTTTCCGATTCGTTTCTAAATACCTTGGTCATTTCATTGATCTTGGCTATATTTAGAACAAAGATTTATATTTTGAGTCCGTTCTTCGGTTGCCTGCAAAATCTTAAATTCATTTTGTCGACTATATTTATTATTTTTTACCACAGAAATATTATTATGTATATTTAATTGTTTATTTAATTGTTCTTCGATTATCAATATCATAATAATGAAATCATCACCAGTATTATTTTCAATAATTATTTCATTATTCGATTCCACTATATATAAATAAGAAAACAATTGTAATAAATATTTCTCATTATTGAAATATATTTTTTGGGAGCAATTTCTAAAATAGTTTCCATGGCCAACATAATCAAGCTTTTGTAAAATGTATTTAAGCAAATAGCTACTTATTTATTCTTCTCAAATATTTTATTTCAGCGCTGTAAACAATTCTAGTGATAAAGTTGACGTAATTTTAGGCAACTTTTTCAGTAGAAAATCAGAGAGTTAAGTTTAGCACAAAAACCGTAATTCTAAGGCATAAAATTCCGGGTTATCTCAACACAGAATCACTAGTTATTACCACTTATTAATTATATAAGTACGCAGGACCGGCCAGAGGGGCATGCTGCACTGGCAGTCGCCTGGGGCGTCAGCTCCAGAGAGGCGCAAAAAAGAAAGACATAACATTTCCTTAAATAATATTATTAAAATAAAAAATAATATGTAGTTAGTTTGATGTATTATAAATTTTAAAATGTTGAATTACTATATATTTAAAAATTACTTGCGAAAAATAATTTATGGTAAAGTAGTATTGGTGTATGATATTTTTAATGTAATGTATTGATAATGTGTTTGGGGAAGAGAGCAACTTAGTTTTTGGTGCTAAATAAGCTAGGGCCGGTCCTAATGAACGGAATTGCAGGTCTTATTAGGGATTTATTAATTCTCGAGTCATTTTTTTCGCCACCAGACTCTTGCCTCGGGTTCCACGGTCCTTAGCACAGATCAGTCAAATAGCCGCAAATTTAATCTATACTCCGTTTCTTTTAACAGAGTCACTTTGAGGTCTATCCATTTCGTCATTATTTATAAGTGAAAAAGAGATGACAACCTTGGGCATACGCCTCACCAATTTGCTCATCACTTACTCCTTTCTTTATTTTTAACAAATTTAGAGACATTAAAAATGTTACTATATTTTTTTATGTTGAAATAGTGAATGTTATGAGCTATCAAAATCATTAATTTATTAATTGTTATCATTTACGTATGTTTAGCGATAAGAATTTGATGTCCGTGCGCTGCAAGTGTCGGAATAACAGTCATGTATTTGGAACGTATATGACGACTTTGCTCGGCGCAAGCATACCAGTGATATGCCGTTGTGAAATACGAGATAAACCTCAAAGTGACTCTGTTAAAAGAAACGAAGTATAAAATTGGACTATCTAGGAATTTATAAAAAAAATAATTCGGCGGCTGAGAAGAAAGAAGAAGATTTGGGAGGTCGTGATGAATGAGATTTGTTGGCGGCATGTTATACAAAACATTTTATGTTATCGAGTAATTTATTTGAAAATATTAGGAGCATATTTTATTATAACCTTTTAAACGGCAGCGGTTAATTAGTGAATCACCTGTTATTTCTCTTCGCGCGTCAATATGTCTTGCTGAAATGAAATATAAAATATTTGGTTTACTGATAAATGATGCTAGTACAACAATCTTTACGAATTAAAAATAATAATTCGTAAATAACTAATTAATTAATTTGTTTTAAAAATTCATCTGTTTAAAAAAAATAATCAACAAATCACTAACGGGTGAGATTTTGTCGCGAATATCCGCGCTCCGCCTGACGACGAAGCGCAAACTGCAACTGGTGACAAAGTAACTGCACTGACAACAAAGCTCGTCGGCAACCTTCGGAGCGCGTCCGAGTGCATGTGCATCGGCTCTGTCGCTCAGTCGCCCAGCGAGCTCGTCGCGAGTGGTCGCGTCGCTGCCGCCTACGACCGTCCTTCTCTCGCTCTCTCCGTCTCCGTCTCTCGTCGTCCGTCCGTTCGTCCGTTCGTACGAAAAGCTCGCGCGCTTTTCGAATTGCACGTCTAATAATAAGGCACCGAAAATAGAGTGCGACAGTCCGCGACCTGTTGAGCGGTTCGGACCGCTCCGTTCGCGCGCCGATCCGCTCGGCGGACTGACCCGGTCGCGGTCGCAAGACGGAAACATTCAGCTCAAGGTCGAGTATCCGCCGGAAGCGGTGGAGTCGCCATGCAGTGAGGGCGGAGGGATGGCCCCCGGGGCGGGCGGGGGGTGGCGCGAGAGCGGAGGCTCCTCCGCGGGTCCTCGCACTCCTCCCAACTGCGCCCGCTGCCGCAACCACCGCCTCAAGATCGCACTCAAGGGCCATAAGCGATACTGCAAATATCGCTACTGCAACTGCGAAAAGTGCCGACTGACCGCCGAGCGGCAGCGAGTCATGGCCCTCCAGACGGCCCTCCGAAGAGCGCAGGCACAGGACGAGGCTCGCGCCAAAACCGCCGGAGGCTCAGGCACGGGTTCCGTCGTCTCCGTCGCTTCCGTAGAACGCTCGGAAGCACCTCCCTCGCCTATGCCGCTCGTCCGCTGCAGCAGCGCGAGAGGCTCGCAACCCTTGACTCCCCCCAGCCCTTTGGATCGTCCTCCGGACTCGCCCGCCTCGCCGGCCAAATCTATCGGGGTCGCACCCCCGCCGCTGCCGCCGCCCTTGCACCACAATCATGCCGTTCTGCCACCTCCGCCTCAACCCGGTAAGTCTATTGATAGTGATATAAACGCGTCGATGTTTCAAACTGGCAACCTATTTGCTCTATACTAAATTATACGAACCCTGTATCATATATTATAGAAAAAACCTCTCGTTAATCACAATAATTCAAATCGATCACCTGCAATTGGATCAATATCATATATTATAGATAGCTTTGAATGTAAATTGGCTAACTCTCTACCTTCGTGAACAGAAATTAACAGTGCTACTTTTCTACCACTATTCTAAACACATGGATCTTTTAAATATAAAGTATGTAATATCACTGAAAGTCAATGTTTATCAATGGATTTAATTATAATCCTGATCGATCTTCTCAAATTAAAAATACAGTGGAACCTCACTCAACGAGCACCTGCTAGGCAGTATCGTATTTTACTTCTAACATACCTTCACAAAAAAATGCTTTTCACGATATATATTATATTAAAAGTATAAGGCTCACATGGTCTTTCTACTAAAATACAAATATTTTTCTTTCAATTTTCTTTTTTTATTTATTAACGGATTTTTAACATTTAATTCTGAAGGACGCAGCAGAAAATGAAATCACAATTCAATCTTTAACTTTATTTTGACTTTTCGTGAAATTTAGTGTTAATTATCAAACCCTCTATATCTCTTGCTCTCACCATCCTAATAGCAAGTATCATAATAAATTCCATTGTTATTGCAGTTCAATGTTTGTCATATGAAAGTTAATGTTTTAAATTCATCCAGATGATTCAGAAACTTGAAATTAATAGTGATTAAATCCGATTTTATTGACGACGTTTATAATATTGTTCATTTTTAATGTCGCTTTGTTGCTCTAGAATGAAGTGATACTTGAAATGGATATTATCGATTTTTTCTGCATCATCGTCCACTAGATCCTTTATCCAACTATCAGTGACTGTATTAAATATGTGCTGGTTAGGCGAAATTTGTATGGAATAAAACATATCTCTATGTTTTTAGGCCAAACTATTTCTGACTGCTTTCAAAACATACTTTAAATAAATTCATTATCAGTTAAAGGATTTGCTTTCTCATAACTTGCTTTTATTAATGAATGAGAAGTCATTTTTTGAAATAGTTGTTGAGACGTAAGATATTTTGCAAATCTTTATTTTTTTGTATAGGGAACAAATTAAATATAATGCTTTTAAATATTAAATTTTATTATATTGCAAAATATATTTTGCAATATAATAAAACATATGATGACATTTATGTCATCATATTTTTTTTACGAAATGCTCTTTTGTATTTATATACCTTTTCGTTTTACAAGTTTTATTAAGAGATCATGTAAAAAAATATATTTAAAATCTTATTACTAATTTAATTTTTAACAATGTTGTTAGGCGGGCTTAGACATTATTAAATAAATATTATTTGTATTAAATTAAAGAGATACAAATTCAATACCAGCCATTTAAAAAGTCCACAGCTGCACCATATAAATGCGATAATATGAGTAATTTCTGGAATTTCAGCAATTACAAAGTTTTATATTCATTATTTTGTTTGAAAGTTATTAGTTGTAATGGCCATCTTTGTTATAAATAATAACAAAGACAAATATATATAAATTTCGCAAAACAAAATAAGGCACAAATGGACTTTAGATATTGCAACAATATAGCGAAAAATGACATAAACATAGAATTAAAATAAATAATAGGCAACTGTGTTTTTAGAGTTTCGGTTTTACTGTTTTTAAAATTTAATAATACATTACTACGTATACATTATCTACGAATAGTTAAATAAAGGGCAAATATATTCGGTAATCGAATACTAAGATCGAATTCTATATCTATAGGTATAAATTGTGTTACTCTCTATCTGAAAATATGTTATAAAAATATCACATCTTCAAAATAACAAGTAATCATAAAAACAACTCCACTGTCATTAATAACTATATGTTTAAATTCCACAATAATGCCAACGTATTTATGATATTTTAAACATTTTCAGATTCAGTTTTTCTAGTTTTTCCTAAATCTCACCGATGACCTTATGTGTAATTTGTCTATGGGTGATCTTAATAAAATAAACATTATTACTGAAGATCACTGCAAAATATTTTAATTATGTATTCGATTAAGAACTGATGACAATATTACCTATAGAATAAAAAGAGAAGAGAAAAGAATCTGATAAATCTAGCAGATCTTATTTCTTCATTCAATGAATGTAAACCACATAGTTGTTTGTCCTTCAATTATGGAGTTAGGCAATTTACACTTACGGCCATCGATATGTGGTTAAGCACCATAAAGAATTTGATTAATTCAATACTAAGCCTTTTCTGTTTTTGTGTATAAAACATAAGCGCGAGAGTGAAATAAATATAAATGCGAATCGAGACGTATTATTGATTAAAGTTGACTACACTAAATACTTCACAAACTATTGTAGTTAGCCAATATAAAATAATGAGTTTTACGTATAAAAGTAGTAGTAGATTTAAAGGACTAGCTTACATACTTAGATAAAATGTATAATTACTTAAATTACGTAATGTAATCTCTAAAAGTATAATACACAAATAAAAAGTTTTTAATATCCTTGAAATAAATTGTCTATGTACAAAAACACACAAGTAGTCATAAATGAAAATATATAAAAAAATATATAAACATGCTTACAAAGTAAAATGTTAATTTTCATTAAATTTACAAAATTATAAATTAGCAAAAAAAAATAATATAATTTTTTTCAAAATTTTTCAAACGTTCTTGTTGTTTCACTCCTATTTTTTTATATATCTACATGTTTTCTCTTACGTTAAAAATATGATTCTACAAAATCAAATATTTATATTACAAAGGATTGTTACAATTTTTATAGAAAATAACCAAAGCAGATATATAAATTGTTTTTAAATCACTATACATGTCATAAGATATGTTTCTTCGAGTAAAGCGGACTTTCGAGCCTTTATCGCACTTACAATGACACGTTTATAAAACTTTATTAACTGCACATACAGCAAAAATAAAATACAAGATCGGGTCACCAAAGGTTGGGTTAACGAACGATAACGTAGAAATTATTGCACATAAAGAGGATGTTTACTTAGAATATTAAAAAAATCTTCTATTGCGTCGTATTTACCAATACAATGATGCATTTACTGAAACTTAGCAGAACTATAATTATATTTTAGATACACTACTTAACGTTGTCTAAGTTGACTATATAAATAACCCATTAAGTATCTTCAATGCAAAAAGGCGTGCAGAAATCTTCGACGCCCTCTTAGAGAGTAGAATGCGTCTGTTCTATTTTTGTAGAACGATCCTCGATCTGATTTGCTTTCAATCACTTTCGAAGACGCATATGTGATTATGTAAATCACGTTAACAATAAATTAATTAAAATAATAGAAACGATGTGCAATTAAGTCCAAAAATGTATTCGTTAAATTAATGTAAAGAGATGTATGTATATAGTAAAGATAACTGTAGGAATTATCTTGGTTGGATATAATTTTAATTATAATTCGAAACATCAAAATAATTATCTTTAATCAATTGCCTTTATTATGTTTATATAAATAATTTGATCTAATAGATAATATTTTCTTCCGGTTGAGTTATAATTCAGTTCATGAAATTAAAGCAGAAATCTTTCTTGTGAATTATTTTGTATTGTCTTATATCTTATATAAAAAAAACTATTAGAATATGCAATTTTTTGGAAAATATTCAGACCCTGTGTTCTATATTTGTATAATACATACCACATTCTAAATGATCTTGGGCTATTACCAATGTAAATATTATTTGGATCGGTCAGTTGATAGCCGCGAATTTATTCTCAAGTTGACTATCTAGCAATTCATAAAAAAACTGGAATACATACGTATGTATGTATAAGCTATTTGCCACAAAATTGTTATTTTATTAATTTATGATGTGTAAAATAAAAGTTTTATTTATTATAAGATATTGTATTCTTTACTAATGCTTATAAAATAGTTTTTCCTTGCTTTTTATACCAATACATTTAAATAGAATGTCATATAAATTATTTTACTGTAAGCCTATCAAAGTATTTACATGAATTATGTAGTATATAGTACATATATGATTGAAAATTATATAACGTACATAAATGATATATCTTTTTCATTTATGCGCAATAACTTTACATGTTACATTTTTATTATCTTTACTGTTAATTATTCATAAAGCGTATTGATAAAAAATATTGAGTAAAGTATAAATTATATGATAATATTTAACTTAATTTATAAAATCATATTAATAGTGTATTTATTTTTAGTGGAATTATTGTGTTATACGAATTAACAAATACTTATTTACGACGCGTTTCAGAAATGGGAACGGACTGCTATTTGCAAGTTTCGTGACTGACCCTAAGGGGATTTACTTAACATAAAAAATGTTTACATCTTTAGGTGTATTCTACAAATATTATACGATACATAATAACTAAATCTTGTGCAATGTTAAACTATATTTTATATTTAAGGGTCCCATGGTAGCGTTTCATTCAGAAATTTGCATTATATTGACTGCTGAATAGCAGCTGATTGTCTCTTGTGGTCTTATGACATAGTTTCAGCAAAACGTCTGGATGAAATTCGACTGTCCTTATTCAACCTGTTGATATATTGCTTAAGAATAGGGTAGTCTGAAAGAATATTTTTCTGCAAAATATAAATAATATTTATTTAGAAGTTAAAAATGTGTAATATTTTCATTCTATATCTACATCTATATATCTGTGAATTAATTTTGTATGTATGTACTTGTTTTTATTAATTATTCTTGGAAAACATCTAAATATGGTTTTCGTTATGTCATATTCAATCGATTCTGGAAAAGAAGGTTAAATATTTTTTGCATGCGTTAATAACGTCTCATATAGAAAATATATTTATTCCTCTTGATAAAATTCTCGGACCACCCGTTGTGAATCTCGATATAGGGGATGACGCACCCCGGGGAACTCTCAATAAATGGCGCTAGACATATCAAGGGTTGCGACTGAGGGTTCTGAGGGGAAAACAACTCGTAAAAAACGTCGTAAACGATTTTCATAGCTTTTCTCACCATAATAATATATCCAACAAATCGACAATGATATTTTTAGATATAATAATTTCTAATTGTACATAATGTTATTCTTTATTCATAACTCTTAACCATATTCTATTTAATGGTTGGAGTATGGGAGATTACACGTTACGTGTTGAATTTAGTTCATTTAAATTCTGTACTTCTGACAAAATGTAAAATTCTTTTTTATTTTATAAGATACATTCTTAAATTAACGAGAATGTACGGACATAATACATTAAAAACATAGTTGTTTGAGGAAATGTAAACTATTATAACACAAACGTTATCTATTCAAATAATATACCACATGAAATATAAATTCAATGTAAATTTTTGAGACCTATTTATATTCTGGTATGTAAAATCTCGCCACTGTGTATCTCCAAGGCGACATAACAAATACAAGAAGAAAAAATATATTTTATTAGTTAATCATTGTCGTTAAAGAAATATATACTCGTAAAAAGATCTTTCAAGATATTCAAATACAAATGGAGGATGCTGTTTTGCTTATTTTTCGCATTACCTTGTGCAATTACAGCTTTGAAACTCTGTTTGTTTATAACTTTTTTATTCAGGACCAAATTTTATCTCAGACTACTTTCTGAAAGGATGCAAGTCTGGTATTTTGAGCCCTCTTTATTTTATATTTAATTTAATTTTGAGTTCCTCCTGTTTTCCCTAGTTGTGGTAGTGCTCTAAGGTCACCCCGATTCATAAAAGGGGTGTCAAGTCTCACATTGATAATTATTTGAAATTGTGTTGCATAAATACATTTTTAATCATTGGAGATGTATGCTTCTCGAGCAGCAACATGGTTTCCGTCAATCTCGATCCACGGTCACTAATCTTATGTTTTTGTATAACTTTGTTTCAAGATCATTGGACTCTGGTGTACAAGTGGACGTCATATACACAGATTTTGAAAAGGCATTCAATAAAATTAATCATGCTTTACTTGTGAAAAAATGATCTAATTTTAGGTTTTCTGAAGGTATTATAAACCTATTCTCAAATTACTTGACCAATAGATATCATTTCATCAAGTATAAAAACTCTTTCAGAAATGAGTACCTCAAAGATCCAACTTGGGTCCATTGCTGTTTTTATTGTTCATTATTGACATTGCATCATTCAATTTTTTTTATTATATGCAGATGACTTAAAAAATTTCAAGAAAGTGCAGTCGATTTCGGATTCCCACGACCTGCAGGAGGATCTCAATTCTTTATGTGAGTGAGCTTGCTATAAGCAATTGCCTTTTATTGTAAAGAAATGTCACACAAATTCATTTTCAAGGTTGTCAAGTTTCAAAAAATATTCCTACCATCTCGGCGGATATATTCTAGACAGGTCTTCTTTAATAAGAATTTAGGTGTCTTCCGAAGAACGTTGGAAATTTTGCCAGCACTTATAGCAGATCTTTAAAAATGTTTTTATCTTAAGAAATGTGCGCTACTTCAGGAATACTTTAGTATTGCGCACTCTTTATGATGCTCTAGTCCACAGCACACTAGAAACTAGTTCTATTATTTGGATTCCAGGCATAATGAGTCAATGTAATGAATTAAAGCTGGAAAAAGTACAGCGTGAATTCCTTCGATATTTATACTTGAAGAAATACGGGTATTATCCGTTCTTGTTTCCTAGTGCTTTTATTTTGGGAGCTCTGGGATACGTTTCGTTGTCAACTCGCCGAAGTGTTTATATAATTAAACACTTGCTATAATTAAACACTTGAAAATTGCACCATTCGGTGCTCGAGCAGCTCCAAATGTGGACTCCGGAAGGTGGTTATAGTTCTTGGTCGCGTCCACTGTTCTTGCCCGTAAAGTCAACAACTGGAGCACTTTCCAACTCCTCTCTGGCAAAGGCGGTTCGTCTGTTCAATACTGTGTATCTCAGAGATATTGTCATTTTTTCTTGCACATATGGGGTCTTGGTTCAATTCGTGTGGGACAATGCACACCTGTTGAGGTGATTTGTATCTGTTCTTTTATCTCGTTTTCGTGTTTATACTTATATGTGTGTGTGTGTGCGTATGTGAATTTGTATGTATGCATTAGTATATACATATGTATATATTTGTATGTAATTTAAAATTGTAATATATTTGATACTTTTGGAAATCGTGACGCATTAGGTTAACTCAGGGGTCGTCAACCTACTATTTATGCCTACCGCCCACTTTTCCTTATTTTTTATGGTTAAAATTTCCTTACCGCCCACTAACATCGCTATATTTCAATCCAGTATATAGGTGAAAATTTTCTAGAATGAATTTAGGAGATTTGAATAAACAAGTTTTTATTTTGCTATGCCGAAAAACAAAAATTGTGAAGCAAAATTTTCAAAGATTTTGGGGTAAAACCAAAAATCGCCCACCGCCCACCACTAATGGACGGTACGGACCAGGTTGAAGACCCGTGGGTTAACCTGTTGGATCACGATGGTCATAATAAATAACCATTTGATTAACTTAATCTCAGAGTAAACCACTAATTTATCTTCCGTTCATAATCATATTGCTGGAAGATTTTTTTTTATCAAAATAGGGTTTTAAGTTCATTGAATGATGGAAAATCATCATAATATATTATAAGTCAATTAGAATATTACTGTTCCATTGCACTAAACGTGAAATAGAAAAGTAAGTTACTTTATCTCAAAGGTGAATATCAATGTTGATCAACTGAAGTCGCGCTAGAGCATGTTATCATACACATGCTCTAGCGCGACTTCAGCTGATCAACATTTATATTCACCCTTGAGATAAAGTTATGTTAAGTACATACATACTTAATCAGAATAATAATTACAGTATTATTTAAAATTATTTCAACTTTAAACCGACTTTTCCGACCTTTAAGTTAATTATTATAAGGTGTATTACACTGTGTACGATTTATATATTTTAGTTTTCCAAAAATATAAGTACTCGATTTATACGTAGAATTACTGGGTGTTTTCAAGTGTGCAATATGTATGTTTAGTATTTTAACAGGATTAAATTACATAAGATAAAAATACAAGCGATAAAATAACACAAGGAAGAAATAAATGATTATATTGGTGATGAAAATTTTGTACAATAAAATTAGTAATTTACATTGGTATGGTCAACTTTATTATAAATAGAGTTTAAAAGAAAAATATAATACATTTTTATAGTTATTTTTTTTAGAACGGCTAATTGAAATAAATTAAATTGAAATATAAGAAATAGTGTATCATACTAATTTAAATTACTAATTTAATTCTATTATATTTAAAAAATATTATTTTTATATTGAAAATCCTTTTTTAACACAACTATAATATATATATATATAATATTTATGAAAAAAATATTTATGAACACACCAAAAGAGTTCAACATCTTACTGGAAATACATGTGAAATTTCTGCAGGATGATTTTTTTTCTAGTGTTATTATTTCCATGTGTTGTTTTTTCCTTGTTTACTTTAATCACATGTATTTTTTTTAATCTAAACATACATATAGCATGTATAGTTTTTTTCATAGTTGATTACAAAAAAAAACTATTCGACCATAAAAAAATAAGCACATATACATTTTTTTGGCAAAACACACACACACTTGTCAAAAAAATGTTATATTTTCTCTGCATACTTGTATGTAAAGTGAGTAAAAAATAATTAAAAAATAAAAAAACGATGTTAAGTTCACATTAATAAATGTAGTTACCTGTGTATATCAAATGTATGATATAAAGCGTTTTTTTTTAATCTTAAAATCTTAATCATAATTAAATTAAGTCGATTAGAATCGCGATAACAATTAATTAAGGCTGCGAATTAGTTGTACTTAATAAATGACTTTGTTATTTTAAATTAACGATTTGTAATAAAAATATTGCATTTTAATTTATTCTTTAATTATTACTAATTTAGAAAGCTATTTTACGACATAATTTATTATGACTATTAATGGAAATATTAATATTAATTAATTAATAATATTGTCTATATTGGTTTGATATGTATATATTATATTTTATTTTAATTAATGATTAATAATAAAAGTGGATAGTTTTAGATTAGGTTAAAAACAATGGTGTCAATATTATTCGATCCTATAACAGTTGTAGGATCGAGTATAACTGGTTATGAACGAATATTTGAAACTGCAGTGAGCTCTATTTTATATAAAAAATGCCAACACGCAACATTTACAAGGTTTAGTTAGGTTAGAATTTTTGTTAATTAATGTTTATGATTATGCTTTAACAGCATCATAATACATATATGACTCACGAATAATTATCATGTGTTAATTTAATTTAACCTAAATATTAATAATAATAATATTTGATGACAAATATTTGAGTTATTTAACCTGTTATATCTACATAAAATAATAGACCATTTCAATGAGTTCACCGAGTGATTCAATTTAAAGTGTTGACCTCGATTGTCGATAAATCATATCATTCGTTAAAATAAAGAACGTTACCGAATCGTTTGTTCGTTTGTAGTATAATGGCAAAAATAATATTGTTTTATATTGACTGATGAAATAACAGCCGACATTGTCAGTTGCATCAATTGTTAATTTGCTGAGCAAATTGTTAAATTGATCACCTTCCTTCCACTTGGAGCTGTTCGCTATATGCATTTTAGAAATCATAGACAGTCACGCGAAGTCTTTTTACTCGCATCTCGACGTATTCGTGTAAAGATAAATACGTATACAAAGCAGAAATAAAAAATAAACACGTGAGATAACGAATTAGCGAGAGATAACGCTGTATCTATATGCACGATGCTAAATTTAGCCAGTTTTATTGTAACATTTAATATTTCTATATGATAAATCGAAATATTCACAAAATCATATTTTTTTTTGAGGTTTCTGATTTTCGGTCGTTGGCGATTATAAGCAGATTCATTTATGATATTTTTTTCATTGTCATTGACTAGCTTTCTGTTTTTATTTTATTTTGATCCATCGTTTTCCTTATATTATATTTTTATTGCTTATAAGAATCCCTCGGATTTTGTAGCCAAGGTATTTTTAAGCTATTTAATATAAATAATTTGATAATGTCAAATATATTTTCGTATCCTTCGACTCGGGCCCTGTGCGTGTGCATTTGTTGCGCCTGCTTAGCTACAGCATCTAATTATCTCAATCTTTACGCATATATCATCTACAGCATGGGTCGTCAACCTAGTCCGTACCACCCACTAGTGGGCGTTAAAGGCTTCCGTGGTGGGCGGTGGGCGATTTTTGCTTTTACCCCAAAATCTTTGTTTTTCGGCATAGCAAAATTAAACTTGTTTTTTCAAATCTCTTTTTTTTTACCTATATACTGGATTGAAATATAGCGATGTTGGTGGGCGGTAAGGAAATTTTAAGCATAAAAAATAAGGAAAAGTGGGCGGTAGGCATAAAAAGGTTGATAAAATTATTCATCTATGTGCTCAAGTATTTTAAACATTTGAAATGCTCAAGGTCTTGATCATTGCTAGTTGTAGTAGATATTTTTAATTGATCACAGTAGTCATGATATTTGACTTTGCAATAGAGTCGATGCTTGCATTCAATAAACGGTATTTACGAGTAATAATTATATATTATCATTATTTGATATCAACTATGGTTTATATCTTATGTTGAAAGCAGCTTTTGAATTATTTTTCTGTTAGAGTTTGATTATTTGCGTATATTTCTCTAAAACTAAAACTATTGTCTAATGAAATAATAACTTTGTATCAACAAAATTAATAAAATTAACAAAAAATCGTCTCAATACTAACCGACCAACAGGTGTAAGCCTAATGGGTTACAGCAGAGTTAATCTCTGTACAAACTGGGTAAGTCAATCAGACATAATTATCCATCAGATATATATATATATATATATATATATATATATATATATATATATATATATATATATATATATATATATATATATATATATAAATAATTAATTATAAATTATTATGTGTACTGTAATTTATAACAAATATTTTTTTAATAATAGCGCATTTTTATAAATAGCAATTTAAGTCTGCTACCATGGCTCGAGCCTGCGGTCTTTGTATTAACATTCTAGACCTTGCGGACTACGCTATTCTGACATTTATTACTCATAATATTTACAACTTATTAACGTTCGTATCATTTGAAAACCACTGTGTGTAAATATTTATATTAACACACATTGTTCTTTAGTGTTTATGAAATATTTTCAGTAAATCATTAATATCCATAAATAAAGATCGTTTTAAATTCTTCCTTATTACATTGATAAAATAACCTTGTCACCCTTTATTTATCTTTTCATGTATTTTTGTATGTATTTTCGTCATGTATTTTCCAGTTTTTTCTAATGCAATGAGCTATTACGAGTACTATATTGTTGTTTAGGTTAGATCAACTTATTCCTTTGGCACTGTTGATTTATTGTCAATTATGTAAGGTTTCTGTTGAGTTTCTAATATTTCAATTTAGCGCTGGTCTACTCCTATCAATTCAAAAAATAAAAAATCCTTTAAATGTCATTTACAATTCAATGCAACATTCGTGACTTCGCATATTATAACCGTTGTTTCAATATTTTAAGTAAGTTTATTTGTTAGTCTAATTATCGAGAAACCACAAACGCGCTACTTTTAGCAAAGTTCGTGATCGACCACAAGGCTGGCTGTTGCACATCGGTATGCAACAAGCGCATTTCGCTTACTCTTCTTCTTACGCGTGTAATCATCAAACTGTGTCTAAAAATGAATATAATTTTACACCGTCTACCTTAGAAAGCAATAGTAGAGCAGGTGAAATACTTTGGCAACGTCGGTAAATAAACAATTTTTAATTATTATATTGAAGATCCCAAAACAAGAACATTTTTATTGACAGTTTTCTATTTAATTTTGCAAATAAAATAATATTTAATAGTTAAATACATTTTTATGAAGGGCATGCATGAGATCAAATCATCATCAAATAATGATCTTATTATATTTCCTGTAAAATAAGTTTTATTCTATATATTCATTAATTATGTTTTTTTCTTCCTGAATTTTTTTGCGATTATGAGGAAACATACTTTAACCTACACAACCAAATTAGTTAAATAATTAATAACAATAAATGTAATTTAAATTACATTTATTAATAACTATTTTGTATAACATATTTAACATGTTATTACAATACATGTAATTTTAAGGATAGCCAGTGCATCGATTGCGATCGACCAGTCGACCGCAACCTTTTGCGGTCGCCCGCATTTTAATATATCAATACGTTTTTAAAAAAAATAACGAGAAGATGGGAGATATGATTTATTAATCATATTTAAATGAAATGAGATCAGATAATTTTGGGATTCCGCTGGTTGACCGCAATCAATATTTTCAGACCAAGTAAAAGTTTTGTCATCCGTGTTCTAAATGATATTCAGCTCCCATAGAGATTCATTAGCTGGTTATACATCAATTTGCTGTTTTTAAAGAATGAATATGTGTTTATTTGAAAGAATTCACAAAACGTATAAAGACTTAGTGGTATAATCCATGAAAAATACTTGAAAAATTTGTGTTTGAATTTCATTAAAAAATTTTGTTTATCAATTTATATCGTGTTTGTGATCGATATCACAGATTAGGTTTTCCTAGATTTTCCTAATCTTACGGTTGAATGTCGTTTAAATCAAAGCGAGCTATGCCATAAATATTATATATATATTATTTTTTTCTCTAACAATTATAATATTAAAACATATATGCTAAACTACATGTCTCATCGCTTTCAAATTTCGATTATTATACATATAGTGACCCTTTGATTTGCTATTGCTACTTGAGCAAAATTTCTGTTATCATTGAAAAAAGAATCTTAACATCTCTAACAATTATAATATTAAAACATATATGCTAAACTACATGTCTCATCGCTTTCAAATTTCGATTATTATACATATAGTGACCCTTTGATTTGCTATTGCTACTTGAGCAAAATTTCTGTTATCATTGAAAAAAGAATCTTAACATTTTTAATGGTTAGAGTATTTGCTTCATGTGTTAATGACATTGTTTCTAAGCATATTTTTATTGTTATTATTATGAATCTAATACATCGATATTTAGATAGTAAACCAAAAAGCTTCAATTTAGTGTTATATATTTAATAAACAATTTATAATCTATTTATAATTCTATATCAAAATTATTATAATTAAATATATAGATAATTATGACTTCATTAAAAGCTTTAGAAATATACATAAATGATTTTGTAGCTTAATTTATTTACTAAATAACGTTAGATCAGTAGTATAAATTGGTGACTATACTTAAAATACTTGAGTTAGAATTTCACATATACTCCAGTGTTTTTCAATTTGTATCGTGTCTGGGAGATCGGAATTAATGACCATTATATAATTATAATTTTGATCAATCCTATTTTTTCTAATCTCACGGATAAATATCGTCATGAATAAATTATAATGCTACATAGTTATAATTAATAAAATATTTGTCAGTTATAAAAAAGTAAGTTTTGCGTCTTACTTTTTGCATAGTAGTTGATTTAGATTTTATTATTATAAACTTTTAATATGATTATTTTATAAATACAAATATATTAACATTATAATTGCTAAACTTTAATCTAACAATGATATATTTTATCTATACTATTTCTTTTCCTCAAAAACTTTAATGCGCAAGGTTAAAATAAAATTAATTGATTTTGATAAAAAATATGTTAAAAAAATAACAGGTTCAAATTATGTCTTTATATATATTTTTTTATCAAAAATGTATATGTTTCTGGTCTTTCGATTGATATGGTACGAGTATTATTCTTCACGTTATCAATATAGTTCAGTATATATCTTAGAATTTGTTTATTGCAAAAAGAAGTTAATACAAATTGAATGACATTATTTTATCAGTATAAATATGTATGTATATTATACATATGTAACTAATTGGCTTGTAATATAATTTCGCCACAAAGAGAAATTTTATCATAACAACCTTTTTTGACATTTACATTCGCACATGTGTACGTGCATTATACGAATGCATAGTATTATTAAATTGTATATTGTATTTAGTACGCAGACATTATGTGTTATCTAATCATGTATTTAATATAAGTGTGTAGTATCTAATCTGAAAATATAAATGATTTAAATCGCGTAATAATTACTGCAGTATTGCATTTTATATAACAAACATTTTAATTATAGTGTACGATTATTGTTCTCTATAATATAAAATAATTTTAAAAAACATTATAAAAGATACATCTATTGAGACACGTCAATTAAATAATTTAATAAATACAAAATAATAATTATGTTATTAACTTAACCACGTGCATATACGATATGTTGTGCATGGTGCATATATGTATATGTTATGCAAATTAATTTAATTAGTTACATTTTTGACCACATTGTGTATAAAAATATTCTCAAACTGCATTTATCCTGTATTACTAAATTAGATATTAATAAAAAAACATGAATAAATATTTCTTTCTAAAACATGAATCAAGTTTCACGTTCTCAAACTCGTTTTGCACACTATTGTACGTATAACACATACTTGTGTCGTATTTAACCATAATCTGTGTTTTTAGTTGTGTAAACATCAGATAATACACATTCTATGTATCATATTCGTAGTGTAAAACAAATTTAACCTACCACAACTGAATTTATGTTAACCGTTGTAATTATCAACATTTAGTATGTTAATTAAGTCAGATGTAAGCAACCTTTTGAAAAAAAAATGCTGTTAAAGTGCCCTCACTTGTAACGGCTTATTTTGTAACAATAAATAGAATGGGGTCGATCCCAAATAATTACCCTTGTTAAAAAACAATTCATACAATTCTTCCAATTTATGTCTCAAAGTCCTTTAACTATATTTTTTAATTAACTAACGTTTTTATAGTACATATACTAGCTTTATAGCACGGCTTTGTCGGATAGATTCGAACATATTCTTGATTTATTTTAATTAATTTTATTCATCATGTTATTAAAAAATATTTTTAATACTATATACTATATTTTAGACTCTTTGCAGTAGCACGTAATTAGTCGTCAGCACTACTGTTCAATTTCTTCAGCGGTTTCATTGACGCATATTGCAGTATAGCACGTAATTCTCCTATCAGCACGCCTCTGTTCTGATGAACTTTCAATTTTTAAGCTTGAAATTTCAAAGTTGAAAATAATATTTTAGACCTAGAAACGGCCAGAATGACATGTGCAAATGTCACGTGAAAATTTACATTAGCCATAGTTTATGTAGAATACATTATATGGTAAAATATTTATAATGTAAGATTTTTTACGAGGAATTTTCTGAAAATAAATAGTAATTATAATTTATTTATTAATTATTTATTCATTTTGCTAATAAAGCTAATTATTACACCAAACAATTTTTAAGTAAACATACGTGTAATACATAATATAAAAGACAGAACAACGTAGTCCGCAACGTTTCAGACTATTAACTCTGAGGTTACGGGTTCGAGCCCCGGCAGCGACACTCGAATTCTTATTTATAAAAAAATGCGCTATAATAAAAAAAATCGGCCCGAGCTGCAGTGATATTTATTGGTTATAAATTATACTACACATAATAATTATTAATGTATATATCACCGATTCCCAGATTTTCAGTCTGTTGGTTAATACTTATATTCAGTATATCTGATTGACTTACTCATTTGGTACAGATTTATCCCGTTGTAACGCATTGGGCTTACGCCTGTCAGGTCACAAATAAAGATTAAATAAAAATTAATAAATAAACATAAACAGAAAATAAAAAAAATGTTTCTTAATGCACGACTGTGTTTCTTTATTGCATTTAGAAAATTCTCTAGTTTTATTTTTGCAGATTGTCCTAGGAATATTATACAAATTTACATCTCCATACATAATTCTCCTGGCTTTACTCGTTTTCTTATACCTAACTATCCTAAAATTGTCTCTATTTCTAGTATTAAATCCATGTACATCTTTATTTATTATTAAATACTTATTATTATTTTCTAACTCATATATAAACACAAAAATATTTATCTTCAGTATTTCTTGAATATTTAACCATTCAATATAACCTATCAATCATACTTTTACAACTAGTAAATATATTTTTATTTAAGACTACTCTTATTTTTTTTGTAATTTTTGAAACATCAATTTATCTAATTGATTAAATATATCTAATATTGTTGCATAATAATTAAAATGGGGCAATATACAATTGCAATTTTTTTTATTTTGGATAAAATATCTATTTTTCTGCAATTTTTTTTATATGTAATAACAGTGTTCCTTAAAATTTATTTTTTTATCTACAAGTACTACTCATAAATATTTTATATTATCAACTATTTCTACAATATAGTTAACTATGACTAATTTAATATTATTATCAAACATATTTTTATAAATAATAAACATACATTTAGTACATTATTTTTTAACCATATTTATGTTATACTTAATTCATTATTTAAATTATATACAACTTCTTAAACATTATCACCTATGCAATATAATAATGTGTCGTCTGCAAACAGATGTATTTTACATTTTTTTATATTAATAATTATAACATTAATATATAATACAAACAGAAAAGGTCCCAATTTAGATCATGTAGTACACCGTGAGATCTCTTTGAAATACAATTTTTACCATTTTGCTTTCTTTCTTTTAAATAATTATTAAACCGTTTCACTTATACCGATATTCTCTAATTTTTACAATATTTTTCCTTTTATTGTTTCGAAAGCTCTCTTGAAATCCAAGAAAACTACTCTAATGATTTTGTTTGTATCCTTGGCTTACAACCAATCATTTATAATTACTTGTAATGCAGTCTCAGTGTAATGTTTTTCTCTGAATCCCGATTATTGTTCACATAGAATGTTTTGAGAAATAATAAAATCTTTAATTGTGTGATTACTACTTCCTCCAGCAGCTTTTCTATACAAGGCGTTAATTATAAAAAAATAAGTGGAAGGCATGAATGAACACATTTAAAACTTTCTTTAAACAAAATCACCATGAAACACAATTACTTAAAGATCCCAATGTTAGATTCAATTATTAAAAATATAAGGGTATAATTCTTTATAAATATTTTTAAAACTTTGTTTCTTTCGCATTACTTAAGATTTTTTTGTCACAAATTAAATCGTCATTTCCTCTTTAATTAACAAGAGATTCATGACACAATTTTTCACATGTTCAACATATTATCGTTAGTATATAAAACTCAACTTTAGCTATCTTATTATTTTAACCAAAAAAAAGTTCTTTACGCTATTCTGTGGAGACCTTACAATGACAATTCTCCCCATATTTTCTAAAAATTCTTCTAATTAGGAGTGGAGGAGATTAATTTGGTTCATGATCTTAATAATAAAAGTCGGAATAGGCTGCTGGTTGGATCGAATTTTTATTTATAAAAATGCACGATTATTAAAAACTGCAAAGTGACATCTATTGATTATAAATTAAAATTATAATTTATATATAAATGCCACTGATTACAAGACTTAAAATCTTTTGGTTAATACTTACTTGTAGGTATTCATCGTCTAATTAACTTGATAAATCCGTCAAGGTAATCAGGAGTAAAAAACTATAACAAACTAATGGAAACGATTTTGCTTTTGTTATTCTGAGTGCAATTAACGTATTTTTTTTATAAAATACAGTTTGAAAAAAGTCATATTATATTATTTTGTCACGGCACTCCGCCACGACACAATGCAGATTGCCCCAATTATGCTTATAAACTTATGGTAACAGATAAATTTCTAATGGTAATTTTATCTCATTTTACTATAGAACATTACACAATATCACTAAAATGCGTACAGTCTAAAAACATATAAAACACAGTCTAAATTTTAATAATGGCTATCTAGTCTAAATAAAATTGTAAGGTATCACAAAAAGCATTTAAATAAATTGTGAAACAAAGATTGGCTTTTTGTTAAATATTATTACTGCCGAGTAGTTTATCTAGAAATATTTTCATTAATTATTATTAAATACATAGTTAACATTGATTTTTAAAAGTCACATTTTACTACTGAATTCTTGTTTTTTTATTTAAAAATTTACATTTTAAAGATTATGGCTTCTCATTGGTATATAATATTAATTATTAATCGATATCAGAGCTTGTGTAAAATTCGCACTGGTCACTTTAAAAGCTAATAATAATGTTTAGTTAAATACAGCATAATTATCATATTTATTAATTTACGCTCATGTCTAGCTCGTATATATTTTTATTACTTGTTTCATTGAAGAATGTCATCTATTTTTAATGTGATTTTGTTATTTAAGCTTTTTTTTAATGTAAAAATCATACATACATAAATATATATTTATTGGTTAATTAAAATGATAATTTAGAGCAGGGCCATAAAAAATATTTTGGGGTATAATATTTGCATTTTTATACATATTATGTTTAATATGTCTACTTTTAGAGTATTGAAAAAAAATCTTATTAATTAACGGCGGTATATTTAAAATACATTATTTTATAAATTCAGCACGCTTCTGCGATTTGCATATTTGCAATATACCCACTTTGAGATGCGAGAAGACTCTTAAGTTACACCATAAAATTCGCTCATGAAATAACCATAAAATATTATATATTAATATTTACTATTCATATATGGGTACTTAATCGTAAACGAATAATGATTTCCTAGAATATTAATTCTTATATAGAGTTGTGAAACTAACTCGGAGGTTTTATGTTGTCAGCGTGACAAGGATGTGCAACGGTTTTAATTTTTTATTCTTAAATTATCAATGTAATATGTTTACCAATAAGAACGATCGCCCTACTATATATGCATTTAAAACAACGTTAGTTGAAACCCAGTTAAAGCTGTACTCCGTCAATTATCGAAGCGTTAACCGGTCAGTTTGCAAGTAACTGACATGAACGCATTCTTTGCCATTAATAAACTTACATTGCGGGGCATCACTATTGCAAAATGATATTAAATTACGAAGGTGTTAAACTGTGTATGATTAGTGCATATATTTTATGGTAATCGAATGCAGTTATTATTATTAAACATACCGATCCCTAAAATTAAAAAAACGGTTAACCAAACTGCTAAGTTTGAGCAAATTGATTTTGTATTTATTAGTTAAAATTTTAATCAATTTCTGTTATAATTAAATGATTGCCGACATATGAATTGTAATGTCTTTTTAGTATTTATTAATATTTATTTTTTATACGCCTAATATTTAAGCTGGTTAAATTTATATATATTATATATATAGATAACGCCTAAATTTAAAAAAAGTAGATATTTTAAAAATATTTTGCATAAAATATGATTTCAGAAAATGTCGCAATGGTGACTAATTTATTTGTCGCATAGAAAGGGTTAACTCGTACCTATTACTATTTATTCAAGAAATTATATTACGATGTTAAAAAATACATAAAATGCCATTTTTGTCATGAAGCTCGGAATCATTTTTTTCCCAGAGCTCGGCGGTCCTGTTTATAAGCAATGATCACCGAACCAATATACATATAGTATATACTCATTTTTATAGCATATTTATTTTTTATAACTACAGGTGGCCCTCGACTTTCGCACATAATTGGTTCCTGAAAATGTGTGCGAATGTTGAATGTACGAAAGTCGAGGGAAGTAAAAAAATTGAAATTGTGTGTATTTTAAAATATTTATTTATCAAGTAAATATAAGATGTTTAAGTGGAGTTTGCGGGTGTTTCCTTTGAAAAGTTATCAAGAGTTAACTCTTTTCCACTATTCTTTTTCTTTTCTTCATATAGTATTTTATAACATGCTGTTTTTATTGATCGCCCCCACGCACTTGAGATATGCGTTCTCCTTTGGGATCACAATCTTCCATAATATTTAAAAATTTGCCAAGGTGCGTGAAGGCTTCATTTATATTTTTCATTGTTAAAGAGTATTCCAAAATAAACCTGTCTCATCTACATTAAATATTTGGCTAGAGGAATATTCTACATCTTCAATAATTTTGGATAATTAGGAAATAAATTCTTTTGCAGCATCTTTATCCGCATCAGCCGATTCTCCAGTAAATTTAATATTATGAAAAGAATACCTCATTTTAAAGTTGTAAAACCAGCCGTTACTTGCTTGAAAAACCGTGCTAAAATATTTTTTTAATCTATCCTTCCAATCTTTGTGCAAACTAAGAGCTTTTGCTTGAATAATTGAAATACTCAGAGGGATAGCTTTTTGATGTTGGTCATCGATATACGATGACGAAGATTTTCCATTTCATCACATGTTTTTATTTGCCGTGTTTTTTTGGAAAATCATTAAAGATTGTGGAAATATATCTTTATTTTCCACAATTTTGAACGTATTCTTTAATTATATTTTTTTTTGTAAAATTGAACATATCGTAGACCTGTTTGTATCATACGAACGTCCGATTGAAGCAAAAGATTCACCGCTATCACAACGTTTTTTTTTTTAAAAAAAAAAATTTAAAAAATTGTTTTTTTTTTAAATGTGCGAAATAGCGAATTGTGCTAAACTCGAACGTTCAAAAGTCGAGGGCCTTCTGTAATAAACATGCTTTTTGACACAACAAAATCGTTTATGAACGTATTGATTACATCGTGTTTTATTCTTATATTTGCTCAGGTGTCTTTCAAAGTAAACATTTATATCAGAAAGAGTGCATTGAATTGGAATTACTTAATTAAAACACAAATAAACAGATATACATCAATGCTAAGTGCTCTCGTGTTCAATATATACGTCAACTCTCAAAAGGTTGTTTACCAGAACGGAGAATTGCCATTTCAGCCAAAGTTATGGGACTTGTTTTTTTTTGTTTCATAAAACTGTCATCGTCGTTGGTAACGCATCATTGAGTCACTCTTGATTCTGTACATTTTTTCAATCTTTCTTGGGCTGAGCGACATAAGAACTCAATTGATCACATGAAAGTGTCGTATTTTTTGTACGCGTGATTCGAATCTTTTTTCTCAAATAGGTATGCCATGTTTACTGTAGACACCCAACAGGTTACAAATGTGTATTCATTTCGAACCATGTAAGGACTATGAACTCTTATAGATGTAAAGTAAAATTATTATGTTATTGTTCGCTTCTTGTATGAATATTGCGATCTTTATCTGAAAGAGTTTCTTTAGGAATGATACATACAGAAATAACTATTTAACAATGAAAGGAAAAACATTATGTACTATATATTTAATAGTAATAGTATTTTTATTGTCATATACTTACTATACATAGATATATTAATCAGATAATTTGCATATAAAGCGATAAAATTCGTTTTTTTATGAATTTCTTCTTTCTCTTTGTGGAGTTATTTAGATCCGCTCGTGACATTGCGACATTAAATTGTTTATGAGAAATGCACTCTTCTTTAAATTAAATTCCTGTCTCAATGAGCGACTTCCTCGTGACATGGGAGCTTGAGATTGAATCATTTTGAAACGAAAGTACAAATCATTGCTAAAATTTAAATCATACATTGTAGATACTTGAATAATTAAATTAAATCGAAATAATTGGAAAATCCGTCACTGAATTTACAATAATTTATGTTTTTAAAAAAATCTAAGCACCTACCCACATCGTGTTATTTTTAAAAAGTTGGGTTTATTTTATATAACTCTAAAGTTTAAGACGTGATTTACACGTTGACGTTTCACCACTCAAAAGCACACATACTTCATCACGCGACCGATGTTTGTAAAGTAAAAATACACGGCTTAAGATAAAAACTAAAAGCATAATTGTAGTTTAATACCTTAAAATTGTCAGATTTTTATAAAAAAGTCATAGAATTCATTACAGACATTAAGTTCCATGAGAAAAGTTTTAAATGTAACATAAGTCAATCCCAAAAATATTTTCTTTATTTTCTGAGTATCCCTAATATACGTATAAAGTAGCAATATTAAATAAGTCTATTTTCTTGTAACAATTATTTATTTGAAGCATTGTAGGAAATAAATCTTATTTTTATGCTTGTACATATTATATTAACTCTATTTGATTTTTTTAATAACTATGTATTTCTTTAAATGTAATATGTAGTTCATACACACAAGTTAATATTAACAGCAATTTATTTATTTATTTATTAATTTATTTAGCTTAATAGCTAAGCTTTACATCAAACAACTTTAAGTATATAAACATATATAAAAAATATACAATAGAAAATAAAAATATACACTAATAAGACTTAATATTATAATTTATTTCTATATGTACGAAGGTGTTTTTTAATTCCATTTATGAAACCCGTTATATTTTTGCTTTTTCGGATTATTCTTGGAACACTATTAAATAAATCAAAACCTCCGTACATAACTCCCCTAGCCGTACTCGTTTTATTATACTTATCTATCTTTAAATTTTCTTTATTTCTAGTATTATATTTATGTACATCTCTATTTCTTATTAAAATATTCTGGTAACAAATTATTTTCTAACTTATATATAAATATTAAAACATTCATACTCAATATTTCTTGAACATTCAACCAATCTAATCTATCAATCATACTTTTACAACCATTTAATCTATTTTTATTTAAGATTACTCTCATTGCCCTATTTTGTAATTTTTGCAACAGTTGTTTGTCTAATTTATTTAACACATTTTATATTGTTGCACAATAATTAAAATGGGGCAATATTATACTATTGTAATTTTTTTTTTTTGTATTTATACTTAATATATTTCTTAATCTAGATAATAAACCTATTTTTCTACTAATTTTTTTAATATGTAATTACAATGTTCTTTAAAATTTAATTTTGTATCAACAATTACTCCTAAATATTTTATATTATCCACTATTTCTATACTAGTTATTTATTACTATTTTGGTACTATCATCTAACACATTTTTATAATTAATAAACATACATTTAGTTTTATTCTCATTTAATTTAAGTACATTATTCTTTAACCATATTTCTAATATACTTAATTCATTATTTAAATTATTTACAATTTCTTTAATGTTATCACCTATGCAATACATTAATGTGTCATCCGCAAATAGATGAATTTTACATTTTTTCACGTTATTAACTATATCATTAATATACAAAACAAATAACAATGGTCCCAATTTAGACCCTTGTGGTACTCCATAAGACACTAATTTCTCTTCAGAATATACATTATTTATTTTAACTTTTTGTTTTCTTTTATGTAAGTAATTATTAAACCATCTTAAAACTATATCACTTATACCTATACTCTTCAATTTCTTTAACATTATTTTTCTGTCTATTGTTTCGAAAGCTCTCTTGAAATCCAAGAAAACTGCTCCAATGATTTTGTTTGTATCCTTAGCCAACAGCCAATCATTTATCACTACTTGTAATGCAGTTTCAGTAGAATGCTTTTCTCTGAATCCCGATTGTTGTTCACATATTATGTTTTGAGAAGTAATAAATTCCAATTGTTGGATTACTACTTCTTCTATTATTTTTTCTATACACGGTAGCATGTTGATTGGTCTCATTTCTTCAACTTTTTTGCTATTTTTTATTTTAGGTATAGGTACAATAGTAGCAATCTTTAAATTTTCAGGCATTTCTCCTAAGGAGAGTGCTTTATTTATTAAATAATTTAATTTAGTTCCTATTATTTCCCATGTTTCTTTAATTATATTTATATCTAGTTCATCAGTACTAGTTCCTTTTTTAAATTTACATATTATGTTATGAATTTCATCTAATGTTACTGATTTAAATTTATTAAATTTTACAATTATTGCTTTATTATTATATTGTACTAAATTACTAAGCCTTGGTATTGAATTCACAATTTCTTCTATGCTCTCAATGTAATATGTATTCATTTTTTTTGCCATTATATAAGGATCTTGATATATATTTCCATTAATTTCCATTTTTATTATGTCATTTTTCTGAGTTGGATTAATTAATTGTTTTATTGATTTCCACATCTTATTTGGATCATTTTGTATTTCATCTATCAATTTTTCATACCATTTCTTTTTAGCCATTCTTAATACTTTGACCGCCATATTTCTACATTGTGTGTATGTTTTCCATTTTTCATTAAAGACTTTATATTCTATTTGTTCTGTTTTTAATATTCGAAAAAAATTAATTAATATTTTTTTAAAACCGTTACCTTTAACGGCAATCATATGAATTTTATCTCTGGCTTAAATTGTAGTCTAGATAGTGTGTTTGTTACTCGCTCTGCTGACCTGTTCAATGCTATTCTAATTAACGTAATTCTTTATACAATACTAAAGTGACAAGGGAACAGTTGATGCTTGAAGTTTTATTAGTTATCCCCGTTCTCGTTCCGATTCATTCATATTCATGGGGCATTATGTCGTGTTTGTTTTGCTACAATGTCCTTTGGCAATGCGGATTATTCCCGTCGGCTTCAGGAACACAATCAAACAATTTCACTTGCGCGGCCGACTCTGAAATAGGTTTTCGATGGATAAAGTTTGCCGGGATTGTATCGAGTTGCGAAATTTGATTAAGTGTAAAATGACGCCTGCGGTGAGAACGTCTGTGACGCCGTTTGCATCGCTAAATCTGACCAATTCACGTGGACGAAGGAAGCATAACTAATCTCTAATATTGAATCGTGGAACGTCTCTCTGAGTACTCTGTTACCTATTTATTAATAATTAAAATATCTTATATTAATATTTTAGATGTATTATAGAATGTATATGCAAGTTATAGGGTTGTCACATGATTGATTACAGCTACATGTATAGCTACATATAATTTTTAATATAGAAAGATAATAATAATAACAGTAAAAACTGCATTCGCTCATATTTATCATAAAAAGTCAAGCACCATGACCCAGCTCATCGTACTGTCGCATAGTTAGATCATTTACTGTACTATTTACATATATTAAAAAATCCTGAAGATTGTCCTGATTGTTTTTTAACTTAAATGGCGCTATTTAATAATAAATAATAATTTTTCATTTTATTTTTAATAGCAGCTTAAAAACTAATTTCAAGATAAATTTGCATCTTATCTTCCGTTTAATAGGAATATTTTATTTCATTAGTATTTAAAAGTATATTATGCAACGTCTACTTTTTAAAAATCTCTCTTTCAAATTGAAAATATATAGAATATGTCACGTTACAATCACATTTTGGTTCTGCTTTAACATGTTTTTCTCTTTAACCAATAACATTATACTAGAGCTTTTAACTTTTACCTTAAAAAGCGTTTATTTTGCATAGAAACTCATTTATATGAATCTAATATAGTTCGTACGTATGTGTTAATAATGACAATGATTCATTGATTTAATAAGTCTAATACGTTTTTATCAATTAAATTTAATGAAACACCTTTGACACGCTTTTTAATTTCTGAAAGCTCGTATAAATTCTGTATTAATTCCCATACAATTATCTATAAGTTACTGTCACGAGAATCATAACTTTTCATGAAAGTTTATTTTTATAGTTTGTTGTATCGCAAGTGTAATAAATATATCAGTAAATGTGCATAAAGTAGTACATTCACTACATGTGTTTAACTAATAATAATTATATATTTATACTACCTAGGTTTATAAGTAACTGATACATGTGTTAAGATAAAAAATAATAATATGTAAAACCTTTATGTGTTTGACGAATTGAGAATGTGCTATTATGAGCTTGCGAAAACTCTTGGTTGAACTTGATATACGGGTATCAAAGTATTCTCCATATGCACGCATAATGGACAAGTATTAAATAATTTTATTTTACCTAAAACTCACTGTAAAGATAGTATAACTGGTAGTTAAGTTGCTTCTTTAATTAATACTGAAAATACTTGATACAGAAAAAATATTTTTTATAACCGTTACTTTCAACAGCAGCTATATAAATTTTATCACTGGCTTAAATTGTAGTTTATATTTAAAAACTATTTTTAAAACTGTTGTTAAATATCTGGCTTTAACCAACGATTGTGATGTATTCGAAAGACATAACATTTATAACAACTAATGTCTTGTCTATGAGAAATAAAAATGTAGAAATCATAAACATTAGCAATAAATAACAAACCATTATACCTACTAAAAAACTTTCTTAAGGCGACTGGTATAGAAATATGTTGTATTGGTTATTTTTATTACTTTAAACTATTGTTGTTTGTTGATATAATATTATACATATTGCATGACATTTTTTGTTATGCTACCAATACAATTTAAAATAGTGACTAAATGTCTTTTTATCCACATTGACAGTGTCAGTATAATTTTAACAACAATACATCTATTTTTCTCATATCGCCAAATTACACGAACTACACACCGTACGACGCCTATACTTATATTTTTAAAAAGAAAATGTTCTTTTATTCTATTTATGAAACGGATGTTGTGGTGAAACTTTGTTTTTTTTCAATTAATCAATTAATAATTAATGGCTCCCTGTTGATAAATCGATCGGGTGATCCGAATACATTAACTTAATTGTCCTCTTTCAATACCTTAATAAAAATTCATCTGAAGGATGCTATATAATGTATGTTTATGCACACCTATAACTTGCAATTAATCGCGTTGTTGAAGCTTTCGCCGCCGGTGGTCGTTTGCGAAAATATATAAACATATAATTATGTTAATCATTTACGACGTGATTATAGATAAAGATAAACAAAGAAGAGGTGCGTAAATTGGACCATTTGTATGTAAAAATAAAACGATGCAAATAATTTCACACGTACTTATAAAGCCGCATATATAATACAAACGAAAATTAAATATTAATTTTTAATAGCTTCCATTTGTAATTAAAATTTGAAAGCAATTTTTATATAAAGGTGAGATACAATTTTACGCTCTGTGTGACTAATTAA